>NW_009260842.1:177588-180535 GCF_000687185.1 Egretta garzetta | reverse complement strand
GCAACATCTTTCTTGCAGTGAGGGGCCCAAAACGGAACACAGTATTCAGGGCGCAGCCTCACCAGCACTGAGTACAGGGGCACAATCACTTCCCTACTCCTGCTGGCCACACTATTTCTGATACAGGCCAGGATGCCAATGGCCTTCTTGGCCACCTGGGCACACTGCTGGCTCATATTCAGCCGGCTGTCAACCTGTACCAGAAAGGACACAGAACTGCAAAAATCATCTGTATGTGTATAGCCTGTCAATCAAGCTTACAGCTTGGGCTATGCTGAAGGGTATTCTTCCTCCTTCTCACTGCCAGGGGAGACTTTTTGGTGCCCACAACACTTCAGTCCTTAGTTTCTCTGTGGAGAATGGCAGCAAAGAGCAGTGGTCTGTGGTATGGTTTCTAGGCTTCTAGAAATGAATTAGCCTGCAGAAGGCTAAATGTCATCCTTAAGGAGTCAATAAAAGACATTCTGCCGAAACAAATCCAGGCTCTAGGTCCTTCTGTGGTTACCCAGAGCCCCAGAAAGTGGATCCTAGCAAGCCCAGAGGCTTCTCATGACACTGCCTGAAATGTTGACAAGCTTAAAGACAAATAATACATTAAACACCTAGATTTGGGGGTTCAGGGTGTCTCAAGGGAAATGTTTTTCTCATTTGAAGAAAATCCTGAGGGTACACCAACAGGCAGTCACCTGGTAAGTCTTTTCAAACTTTTTCTGTGATGTGGAAAGCTGACTGCAGGAAAACATCAGAGGCAGATCGATGAATGCTGAGAATTTCTGACAAACTGTTCACACATAAGACCAAGATACCAAATGTGAAGGAGGCAAATGACTCTGCTAATCTGTAATTTGATCTCCTCAGCTCCACCATCCATCCCAAGGCTTTCGGTTCGGAACTGTGAGGGAAAGCAGCGCGGAAGACTACGTGAGGCAAAGCTTCCCAGAGATGCATGAGTACATGCGACGGTACAATGTCCCTGCAACCCCGGATGGAGTGGCGTATCTCAAGTGAGCCTCTGCATGCAACAGCAGATCTGGTCCCTCCACCGGAATACATGGCAGTGAGATGGTGATGGATTTCCCACTTTCAGTGTCACTTATCCCACAAAACAGTCATTGAAGGGAGTGTGGCAGATAGATAGAGAAGAAAGCACGTAATCCCCTGGAGGGAGCAATACTTGGAGAGCATGCTATCGTAGCACCAGCTGAAGTGCTTCCAGGGGAAGCAGTGCTTCGCACTAACTCCTAGAGTACCATCAAGCATGGGCAACCTATAAACCCTGGCAGGTTTCTGTGCTTGGGAGCCCTTCGACAGGAAGTGAGAAACATTCAGAGAAAACCATCACAGTCCAAGCAAAAGCTGCGAATGAGGTTCCTCAGCATCTTCAGCATGCTGGGAGGAGAGAAGGTTCTCAGAGATAAACCTTAAAGCATTTATGATTAATAAAAGAAGCATTAGACTGGTAAAAAGTAATAAACACCAAATCTTCTTGCTTTAGGGAACCATGTCTTCATTGTGTTTCAGAGACACTTGTGCCTAACAATCTGGGGTCACACAATTGATTAACTCTGCCAGGAAACAGGCGAGGTGATAATAAGCCTGAAATAATCCATTCATTTTACACATAGAAGTTGCACAACAGATGGCCTGAGAATTTTTCAACAGGAGTTTTTTCCTGCTTACGTATTTTCTCCAGACCCATCCTAATGATAATTAAGCTACATGGTGGTTCCTTTGGATTAAACTGGAATCAATCCATCAAAATCAGTGAAGTAATGCAACTTCATATCAGGAGAACTCCTGGACCTTTAAAGTGACAAGACTGGAGGGTGCAGTCCCTGGATCAGATGAGAACAGGCACTGCAACTGTTCTTTTATAGCATCATTTTATGCAAGCATGCTATTCATAAATGATTATGTTAGTAAAATTCAGTCCTCTGTGTTCAAGAGGACTGAACATAGAGGAAAGCTGATCTGGGTGAAGGAAATTAATTTACCTCATAGTCAAGGAGAAAGGAGGAGAAACACCTCAGTATGAGTTATCCCTCCACATTTTTGCTCTAATGAGAAACCAAGACAGCACTAGTATTTTAGCAATGTTTTATCTTCTCCAATAAAGCTTTCTGTTAGCTTTCAATTGAGTTGAAGCCTAACATATTGTAGTTTTTTCCATCTTTCAGATCAGTAGTAGTCCATGGCAGCAAAATATGTCCCACCCTGCTGTCCTGCTCTGGATGCACAAAGTTTGTATTTCATGCACAATTCCATTCTTCAAAATATAAATCAGTTTTGCATTTAAAATAGCAGTCCATGGTCTCTGTTTTCATTCAGTAATTTTCCAGAGAACTGCATAGATCGATGTTCATTGAGCATCACTGAGTCTTAGACTGTGAAGTGATTCTGTTTCTGCCTTTGATGTTGAACACAGGCATGATCCAGAGAAACTTGATGCCTTCATCATGGACAAAGCACTCTTAGATTATGAAGTATCAATAGATGCTGATTGCAAGCTTCTAACTGTGGGAAAACCCTTTGCCATTGAAGGTAATAATCAGTTTTATAACACACTGCTCTATTTCTCATGTGTTGCATTTGCTTTGTTGCGATTTGGTATCCTCAATGAAAGTACGCAGGTGAAAATGTGGACCTCTTGAAGATTATGGTAAAGTTCTCAGTGATTAAGCAGAACCAAGGTTTTGCCCTTTTTTGTGATGCTTGGACTTACAGATCGCTTGTACCATCTGTTGCCATGCTCTGTGTAGGAATTAGTCAAAGTGCTGAGACAGTCTCCAAGCACATAGGAGGCACCATCCATTTCAATGCTCACAATGAAATAAAGTAGCTCCAGAAATGAAGCTGGCTTTTTGTAGGCTTGCTTTCATTACACATGTTCAAAACTCAGTGGAATACGTTCAAAATGCTGTTCTACAGTTTCGCTCCCATCTGAAGC
>NW_009260842.1:170887-177563 GCF_000687185.1 Egretta garzetta | reverse complement strand
GGCTAAAGAAGGGAGCCTACACCCTGGTACGCAGCCTCACGCAGCCCTGGGGTATTAGCGAGGACAGATCGGGAGGCAGCCTGGAAGCAAAGGCTCGTCTGAAGCTGCCTCCAGCATGGGTGAGCACATCAGCAGCTATTAGACGTCGGGAATCACTTTTGTGATAGATGGCCGATGAAAATGATTGAAGGCCCCTCTTTCCTCCCCTCCAAGGGCAATCACTCTGGCCGCTCCCATCGCACATTAAAACAACCTCCCTCAGAAATGTTCGAACCTGATTGAGGAAGGCAATATGCTAAATGAAGGTCAGGGGAAGCTGAGCATTTTAATCATTTCAGCTACAAGTCACCAGCACTAGGCATTTTGTAGAATGCTGCTTTTTGCTACACCTCATCAGCATCTCCCATTTAAATTCACACCAGAGACCCGAAAGCAATCCATTTTCTTCTTTTCTTTCCATTATTGGGGAGAATAGATGCACGAAGAGCTGTAGCAGGATTTGTGTGTATGCAGGTGCATGTTTCACCGTGCGCATGTAACCTGATAAATCTTCCGTTTCAGAAAGGTCAGCTTGACTGAAGTAAACCATCAGCTTCCACAACTTTGAATCAAGTAAAGTGAATTTCAATACAGAAAAAACAAATAAACCCCAGACTATACATTTTTACATAACTGGACTTCATAGCACTCAATTGAGAAACACTTAAATATGCTGAAAATGTGGTTTTCATGAACCCTAGCTATGCCTTCTCTGAAACCATTCCTTCAATGTTAGCAAATATATTTGGGTGAAAATATACGCACAATGTACAAACATCAGCAGCAAGGGAGACATTGTGTTGTAGGTTCTCATATCACCACATCACTGTGCATTATTGAAAAGCAAGCCGCTGGGATGGCAAACTTACCACTCATGTACATTTATGGGTTTTTATTCTTTCTTCCTGTGTTGTTGTTTGTTTTTTTTTTAAAGGAAACAATCTGAAATTCTGAATTCTGAACTGAAAACCAAAAATCTACCGTGGCCTAGAAAGGAATCTCTGCAGGCAATTGGCAGGATATCTCTGCATGCAAATGCATGTCTTCCAGGCATGAATTGTATTTGTTTTTCTAAATTCAAAACCCAGATTCTGCAAATTGAAAAAATATATTTATAGTTACTGAATCCATTTTCACTTACACCAAGTCTCTACCAGCACTTAAAAGTGGTACTAGATGACACAGTGGCTAAAAACTGTATTACTGTCTGAAGGTCCATGTCACTAATGGAGCAGAACTGCATGAATGTAAAGCATAGCCCCTGGGCTTTAAATTGCTGTGTGACAACAGTACAGACTGCTCCCATATACATTTACATGCACACAGATTCTCTTCAGAAAATACATAGGAAGAAAAGAAAATGTCACATCTGACACCCAGTCACATTCACTGATCTAAAAATGTAAAGGGATCACAGAATGGTTTACTTGACATTAAGGTCCTTTTGCATTGCTAAAACAAGGTAAAAAAGAACAACAGACTGTGTTCCTAGAGATAAGACAGATTTATTCATCTCTCTATATCTCCATCTTAAGTTTTTGAACCCACAGTTTACATGTTACTTCTGTGGCCTTCATAATTTTGAATTTGCATTTCCTGTTTGTATTAGGCTACTTTATTTTGCACAGCAAAAAGTCTCATCTCAGCATTCCCAGTCCACAGTAAGCCAGCGTCCAGGCTTGAACTGGCTTGCTGAAACAGAATGCCAGCTTGATCTGCAACGCTGGTAGCTGATAGCTGAAATGAACATACTTTAGGAAAAAGCAAACACGAGAGATGATCATACTGGTTTTCTTTCTAGGATATGGTATTGGTCTTCCTCCCAACTCTCCGCTCACCTCAAACATCTCTGAACTGATAAGCCAGTACAAGTCCCATGGTTTCATGGATGTTCTGCACGACAAATGGTACAAGGTTGTTCCATGTGGGAAAAGAAGTTTTGCTGTCACAGAGGTAAGCAATGAACTTTGGTCACATAAATGTGTATTTGCTCAAGTTGCCAATTATTTCCCCTAATTCACAATGTGCAGTAGATGGACATAGATGACAGAGATGGGTTGCGGCTGAAGGGAAGCATTAGGCTTCAAAAGCAAGAGACGCTAAGCCCAGCAGCATTCCAATCAGAGCACAAGAAAAACATCAGTAAGACTGTGCTGCTAAGTTAGGCATGCCGTGCATGCATCAGAGAGCACTTCTGGAGATAAACGGGGCATGTAACATAGCATTAAAAAAAGTAGTCTGGCACATTGCACAACAAATCTATCTGATTCCACTCAATTACATGTACCACCATCTACAGGATCCATCGGTGATCCTGGACCATCTCACATGGGAACGATAGGCAAAATACCTAACACAGAGACCAACAAGTGCAAAAGAAGCAGAGAGAGTGGGAATTTAGTACATCCCAAATTTCTAATAATAATCTGACCACTTCCTAACATGGGTAGCAACTATGTGGACCAAAGATAGGACTTCAGCCTAGAAACAGTCCACTAAGACACCATGCTAAGAACAGAAGAGGAGCAGGTCTCACATCTAAGTAGAACTACAGGAAATGGAAGTAAATCTCCATGGTTTTACGTCCTGATTTCAAATCAGAGGAGTTATGCCAGCTCATGGCAGCTGAAGATGTAGGCCATTATTTATGAGAAAAATCTTACCGGAATAGCAGTTTTTCATCAAGTTCCCTAGACTGTCACATAAAAAAAGGTAAAGTACTGAGGAATCAAAAGATCCTGCATGCCTGAAGCTTAGAACATACACTTTTAGCTCAAGGTGTTCCAAAAGATGTAGGTTACGTGTTCTCACTGGTACAAACCACATAGCTAAAAGGATGCTATCTCCTCCTCAGAGTGTTCAGCAAGTATCAAACCAACCCTACATGTTCCCCAAGGAAGTGGTAGCATGGCCGTGCTCCCCTAAAAATGAAGTCCACTTTCCTAGGACTCTGACTCCTGTCCTTCAGTGGTCACCTGAGCCTCTTGTCTGCAAACCTCTCACTGCTGACTAAATCACTAGAAAAATCACATTTTTTAGAGACCAGACAAAGAAAAACCTTATTTATCTGCTTTAATACATAGATTGTTGTGGGGTTTCTGCATTTCTTACTACATTTTTAAGTTTTTCATTAAGATTGTATCAATATGAAATAAATTATATTTTTAACATCAGACATTCATAGGGCAAAATTCAAGTTATTTTTATTCAGCTTGTTTAATTTTTCTGTGTGATTAAAAGTGTGTATTCACTGCTATTTCTGGTCTAGCTTATCTGAAGGTTATATTATCAGCTAACAAGACAGGTATCTGGGGAATTTTCTTTTTAATGTAGCTGACATATCTGTTCCTGGCAAGCATTTCATTCAATGACCTCTTGTTACTCTACAGCTTAACACAATCTTTTGAATTAAATCTCAGGGAAATTACCAGATGGTAATGGTATTAATTATCACAACTGTCTTAAAACTGAAAACTCTTATAGCAGAGGCAAACTTACCTTCTTAGTAATTCCCCAGAGAGGAGACATAAGGAGTTTCCTCTGATCATGAGAATATTATTCCAGTAGCTGTATCCAGGACTGTATTCTCTGTATTCCTAAAGATATAGCTAAGATATAGAATAAATTCTAAACATCTTCCAAATAAAAGGTATGGTTTTATTTACTACTGTTTTTCTCCCAGAATATATATTTGCTCCTTTAAGCCAGTGGTCTCTAGAAGGGGGTGCATACAGCCCCTGGGGGTGCATGAGATGATCCACTGGTTTGCAGGAAGAAAATACTGGAACTTCAGTAATACATACATATATATAAAAATTACAAATAAATATACATATACGGGGGTGCATGCTCAAAAAGTTACTGATAGAGGTGCGTGATCAAAAAAAGTTTGGAGACCACTGCTCTAAGATTTTGGATCTAAAGACTGTCTTTAGAAACAGGAACTTTTTTCTGCCATAGCAAATACAGTAATAAAGGAAATAAGCCCTGGCTGGGCAAACTGCCGAAGGCACATTATAAAACCAATTGGATTTGTTGTTTTGTGAAGAAAAGCAAACATAAGAAAAGATAGAATAAACCTGGCATTAAGACTGAAGAGAAAAAAATCTGATAAGCAGCGTGTCATTTTTACAGTTACTTCTTTGCAATTTAAAAATACAAGGAAAGACCACACCATTTTCCTGCACAGCTATTGCTAGTACATTATCTCTGAGGCAAACCCAGTTCTTTTGCTTCCCTAGATTGTCATTAGTGTTCAGTGATGCCATACTGAGAGTCACTGGTTTCCAGGTAAAACTTCCCTGTGTGAGGAACTCCTAGAGAGAGTCCAGAGGAGGGCAACAAAGATAATGAGGGGACTGGAGCATCTCCCCTACAAGGAAAGGCTGAGGGAGCTGGGCTTGTTTAGCCTGAAGAAGAGAAGACTGAGAGGGGACTTCATCAACACATACAAATATCTTAAGGGTGGATGTCATGAGGACGGAGCCAGACTCTTCTCAGAGGTGCTCAGCAACAGGACAAGGGGCAATGGGTACAAACTGAAACGTAAGAGGTTTCAGTTGAACATGAGGAAGAACTTCTTTACTTTGAGGGTGACAGAGCACTGGAACAGGCTGCCCAGGGGGATTGTGGAGTCTCCTTCTCTGGAGATATTCAAAGCCCTCCTGGACGAAGTCCTGTGTAACATGGTCTAGGAGAACCTGCTTTAGCAGGGGGGTTGGACTAGATGATCTCCAGAGGTCCCTTCCAACCCTTGCGATTCTGTGATTCTGTGATTCATAGCATGAAAAAACAATGACATGGTTTAAGTACTTGAAGATTCCTCAAGGCCTGCCAACAAAAGGAGAGGACGTGAGAAAAAGCTGTTCAAGTCTGAAAAGAAAATTCTGATTTTGTCACATGAATAGTCCCATGGACCTCCTTTTTTCTCAGTGTTGGATAGGTTTTAAGCATAGTGTTTTAAAAGAGGTTCTAAGCATGGTATCACAGCTGGAAGACATGCCGTGCTTTAAAGCAATTCAGGCTTTTAAGTGTAACCTCCATGCAATGGCAGGAAAGGAAGGCAGGTCTAGCTTCTCTGGAGCTGGTTATCTGACTGTAGTCCTTACTTGATCTTCAATTGTGCTAAGCCCACATGCATAACTGAGGTTTTCTCCAGAGGCCAAGGTCCAACAAGCTGGTTCAGGTGACTGAGTTGAAGGACTCTAAGAAGTCGCTCAAAGACTTTCTCTTTGAACAAATCCTCACGTAAGGCCTTATGCAATCAGGGAGAGTGAGCAGAAACAAAAGTCCACTTGTAAGTCTGTGCTGTTGGGGGTAAGCTCTGCTAAGACCAGACCTGACTTTTCCTGAATTCTTCTGCCCCATTTCTCATGATCATCCCCTCCTGTTGGCCAAGAACTTGCAGATTTTAGGACTTGCAATTTCACAGCTGGGACAAACCTACTAAACTCAACAGGGCCAAGCTGTGGACACTCTCTGAAGTATAGCTTCCCCATCATTATGTCAAGAAGCATGGGAATTATTCCTGGTCTTATGCCAGTTTGTATCCTTTACTCCTGTACAGCCCAAAAATAACTGTTATTTAACTCCATGCAGTCAATCATAGTAATATTCAACAGATTCACTGAAGTGTGGACAATGTTCAACACAGAGGCAGCTAATTCATTTTTGAAAAAGTCTCAGCCTCTAAGTGGGTAGTCATTCACATGGATTATATACCAAACTAAGGCCCAGCAAATGCCTTTTGATAACTAGAGTAAGGCTTTGTATTTTTCTACATCTTTTTGATAAATTTGGTCTGTGACACACTGCACCTGCTGACCAAGAGTAGTGACCCAAAAATGGGAATATATGTAGGTGAAATATTGGTCAATATAGCCTTTAAAAGTTTGAAATATCCATCTTCCTTTTTTGTCATTACCCCTTTAGGCTGTGCCTGATTCTTATACACCTGCTAGTCCTGCCCACCAAGGTTAATTTTTCTTTGGATTTGTCTTGAGAGTTATCTTCCTACTCATCTTTTTTTTCTAATCTTACACTGGGAAGTTGTATTTCCTGTAGCAGAACTCACTGCTAGCTCTTTCCATCTCTCTGTCTGGCAATACTTTGCTCATTTTAAATTACATTTGAAAACAAAGTTGTCTTGGAAAGGCATGACCCAGACTGGGGCTGGAAAATTTGCAGTGACTCCTCAAGCTGAGAAACCAAGCGAAGATGAGTTTGAAAGTGCAGAGGTCAGCAGGGCTTGAATCCACTGTTTTGTATGAACCTCTTCAGCAAAAGCACTTGCCCAAGACATCTTACTCTGGCCGGAACCCATGGGATCATTCATGGGGGATGCAGCTAATTCAAACCTGGAATGAATTGCTGCAATGAATTGCATCTTACCCTCTCCACCACAAGTAATTGTTGGTAGAAGTGGCTGTTAACACTGATTGCTAGTCGCCAGCAATATCGCCTGAGTACTCTTCATTTGAAATTGTCATACCCTAGTCTCAAAGGAATTTCTTTGTTGTAAATTTGCTAAGTCCCTGCTTAGGGCAGACCATAGTGCAGGAGGGAAGTGGGGTTGGCAGAGTTGTATTTGCACGTATATCTGGACATGATCAGTGTCATTAATTTTCAATTTGCATAG
>NW_009260842.1:167748-170823 GCF_000687185.1 Egretta garzetta | reverse complement strand
TCAGACTTTCTCCTCCAGACATTGGTTCCACCCAAGCTCAGGAGAGACTGCAAATTCTTTCTTTCTGTGGTGGAACCAAAATAGTGTGAATTGGCAGATTTGCAACTTTTTGCTCATGGTAGTGAAACGTCTACGGCACTAAGCCACTATGACAGCAGGCAAGTTGCCTGTCAATTAGCACTGGTTTTGACTGTTCAGATCAGGCAGTAATGATCAGGGAAGGGTGTAAGGGAGATGAGCTGGCACACCACAGTCTCTCAAGACAGTATGAAAGAGGGGCCCCTTCTGATCCAGGGGGTAGTCAGGGTTTGGGAAAAGCTAACTACACGTACAGACTGTTTCATAGCTTGTCATACAATCATTCTGTTGGAAAAGACCTTTAAGATCATTAAGTCCAACCATACCTGTCCACTACTAAACCATGTCCTTAGCACTTCACCTACCCATCATTTAAATACCTCCAGGGATGGGGACTCAACCACTTCCCTGGGCAGCCCATTCCAGAGCCTGACAACCCTTTCTGTGAAGAAATTTTTCCTAATGTCTAACCTAAACCTGCCCTGGTGCAACTTCAGACCATTTCACCTCATCCTATCGCCCGTTACCCAGGAGAAGAGGCCGACCCCCACCTCACTACAGCCTCCTGTCAGGCAGTTGTGGGGAGCAATAAGGTCTCCCCTCAGCCTCCTCTTCTCCAGGCTGAACAACCCCAGGTCCCTCAGCTGCTCCCCATCAGCCTTGGGCTCCAAACCCCTCACCAGCTTCGTTGCCCTTCTCTGGACATGCTCCAGCCCCTCAATATCCTTCTTGGAGTGAGGGGCCCAAAACTGAACACAGGATTCGAGGTATGGCCTCACCAGTGTCCAGTACAGGGGAAGGATGACTTCCCTGCTCCTGCTTGCCACACTATTCCTGATACAAGCCAAGATGCTGTTGGCCTTCTTGGCCACCTGGGCACACTGCTGGCTCATATTCAGCTGGCTGTTGACCAACACCCCCAGGTCCCTCTCTGCCAAGCAGCTTCCCAGCCACTCTTCTTCAAGCCTGTAGCATTGCATGGGGTAAGCAAGCTACATTTTAAAGTGTACATTTTAAGCTACATTTTTTAAAATGTTATTGTTGAAACTGTTTCTTCTATTTCACTTGAAAGGCTTGTATATTCTCCATTCACAGTATTCACAGGACAACTGAAGCACTAGAACTTTGAGACTGATTTGCACAGAAACTGGCAGTTCAGTCAGATAACAACCAATACACGGCATAAAAATAATACATTGTTACATAACGGTATCCCAACTATTAATACCAACAATTTACTGATGCTTCACACAAACAGCATCTAATCTGACATTTACAATAACAATATATGCAAGCGGACAAATGACAGCAGCGCAAACTGACCCTGTTACTGCAGACCCACCACCTTCCACAGGTGGTGACACTGGGGAAGGCACAGGGATACACACCTCCTGCTGGTGCCCAAGGGAGTGGTCCACACTGCTAATGGTACGGATCGGTCATTGACCATGGGCTTCCATCTGTTCCAGACCAGGCACACAGCAAAGACAAAGTCCCTTTGTCCTCTCTTCTTCTCTCACCAGTGGTGGGATCCACTGACAGCTCTTCTCTGGAGTCTTTGAAAGAACTTGCTCGAATTTAACCTGCGATGGCTTGTGTTAAATTGGTGTTCTTTGGCTTTGGCATCACCCAGGATGCACAATCAGACAGTGCCACATTCATCTTGCCGTGATTTGATCCAGTAGTCATCCAGCAAATTGTGCCTTTCTGCTCTGAGTTTTGCCGGGTCTCCTTAAAGGTCAACAGTTAAATTTTCTTTTTTGTTATATCAGTCACCTGACAGCTCAGCAGCCTCGCCATTCACCTTGAAGCTGTGATTTATATGCTCGTCCCTGGCGCACTGCAGGTGTCAAGGGAAGGCCATGCAGACCCCTCCTCAAAGGGAACAAACTGCCCTGTTCTGATAAATAAAAGCCGTCCGCCAGTCACCTTTCATGGTACCTCGTTACCAGTGCATGAAAAACAACCACAAAGAACGGGAACAAAGGTGTTGCTGCCAAGGCAATTTGCTCGGTCTGCATGTATGCTGTCTGGGGAGGAGAGCTGGCCCTTGCTCACTGGAGGACTGGGAACATCATGAAGAAGGGTGTCACAAAATGACAGACGTTGCGTTGTAAAGGGGTCATCTCAATGTGGGAAGAGGCAGTGGCATCTGGGCTTACCCTGGGGGAAAAAATATTTTCCACAATGGTCCTGAAGAAGGGAGCGTTTGAGTACTGAATGTGACAACAGTCTCAGGAGAAGCATGTTTTGTATCTCCTGGAAATGAGTAACAGATTCAGATTCACCTGTCAAAACTGAAAAAAAAAAAACCAAAATACTTCACTGTCTGAGCAGACAAAGCTGTTATTCCCAATTCACCAGCCTGTAATATCACAGAAGCAAACATCTTCTCAGTACCCAATTCAGATGATATGTGTATTGCTGTTCTTTCCACTACGGACAGGGCTTGGATAACGGATGAGTTGAAATAAAAAGATTTATTACAAAAGGAAGTATTTTTCAAGATCTGTGCAAAACTCCTCACAACCAGAGGGAAAAGGAACTTGTCTTGCTAATGCAAGTGATTTACAGTATCTTAAAATTTGGCACTTGAAACCCTAAAGCCACGGTCACTGGTCTTTGCTAAGGATAATCTCCCTAAGGAGATTAAACGTATACTACTTCAATGCTGTCACTTCTTTGAGAGCACAGAAAGCCATAAGGGCAAATAATAAATAAATCGCAGTCTCTGCAGCTCCAAGAAATGCCATAATCTGGAGACAGGGTCAGGTTTTAATAGTGTTTAATTACCTAAATACAAGCATCAGCATCAGTAGGACTTTGAAAACCTACCAAGATGCACAAATGAGTTTAGAAATCTTCCCTTTGTATCCATTTATCCCTAGTAAAGCTGGAAATAGTTTCACAGAGGTGCTGCAAAATTTAACTCCCTGATCTCAGCAAAACTTTTTAAAATCCTTGCTGGGAAAACACTATCAAAAAGGGTAACTTTTT
>NW_009260842.1:161120-167735 GCF_000687185.1 Egretta garzetta | reverse complement strand
CAAATACCTGTGCTGTGCTGCCAACCTGGAAAGTATCCACAAAAGTCATTAGAGGCTTCTAATTAGTCGAAGTTGGACCACAGGTGTATTTGATGGCTTATTCCCTGCTCTTGGTACAACCAAGGATATTAAAGCATTTACAGGCTCTTGTAGTAGGGAGTAAAGCAGGAATTTTGCCCATGAAATCCAGTATCTAAGTCACTGAGTGCTGTTTTTTGTCTCTGCTCCCCACCTTCAAAGAGAACACAAATATCAAATTCTCTGCTCTGCAGCCCCTTCCTTCTCTTCAAGGCCCAAAGGAAAAGCGTATAACTACAGAGAAGATGGCAGGAAATGTTTTGGTAGGAATTGCAGATACGGGTTGATAAATCAGAAAAGTCTCTCCAAGGATATATAAAAAAAGCAGATACCTCTGCTTCTGTTTTTGTATTTGTCAGTTTTCAGAAAATGCCAATTTCCCAATTTGCAAGTGGCAAATAACTTAGAGGCTGTTGCCGGTGTAGCACTTAACACCCATTAGCTGTAATCATCACAGGATTGACTATGCTTGCTTATTGCTTCAGAACCACCACATGGGCATAATCAAGTTCCTTCTCCTAACGTGCAGGAGCTACCTCCTGAATGTATGATTACAAAGTTGGAGCAAGGACTGTATTTTTATCCTGGGTTAATAGAGAATACACCACATTATAGGCTTCTACTCCTTGAAAGAAAATAAAGGGAGGAAAAAAGAAAAGAAGATACTGCAGCAGAAATAGTAATCAGTTGGGTTTCTCTTGCCAGCAAAGACCTAACACACACACAAACACACCCCGACCCCTACCACTTCAGCAGAGGAAAGCAGCGATACAGAAAATCCAGTTTATTCCTGCTCTTTCTGAATATATTCTATATTTGCAACTACAAATATATACACAAACTACAAAATAAGTAGTACAGCTTGCTGCTCTGATACCGATCAGCATGAAGTTATGAAAATGAGAGGTGCCTCTATTAGATGGTTTCCTTTATTATTTAACACGTGTGTGTCTGCAGTACTTATGAACAGCTGATAAACTGCCTTTTTACAATGGTATGTAAATATGTTGATATTGCTATAAATAAACACTCCATACACTGCAAGACACGCTGCTAGTTATTTCTCCCCTACCTCGTTTCCCCACTTAATTTAGTCTGAAAAATTTCCCACTACTGTGCAGCCTTTATCAGGCATCTCTTTCAATGCATTATCTTCTTTATTGGTAGGTGAAATATTGATGCTTTGTTTTGGCATTTCCTTTCCTAGGAAAAGATGTCTTGTTTGGGACAATTTCAAAAGCTATCCATTACAAGTGAAAAACGCGTCTGAGATGCCAGTGCTGGAATTTCTTTCACCTGTTTCCAGGGAAAGTAGAACACTATTCTGCAGAGCTGACAGGACAGAGAGCCAGACCCTCATCAGCATAAATCAGAGCAGCTTTACTGAAGACAAGGGAGTTATTTTTCATGTAAGGAGCTGGTCAAGCGTTCTCTCTGCAGCAGGAGTGGAGTGGCATCAAACACCGACCTCAGGCTGTAGGAGACATCTCATGCATGCAGAAATCCCCAATGCAATTGCCACTGTGTCTCTTTTTTCTAATTATTATTTTGAATGGCTAGAATTTTATGATATTCCATTAAACATAGAATCATAGAACCGTTTAGGTTGGAAAAGACCCTTAAGATCATCAAGTCCAACCATTAACCTAACACTGGCATTCCACCACCAAACCATGTCCCTAAGCACCTCGTCTGCCTGTCTTTTAAATACCTCCAGGGATGGGGACTCCACCACTTCCCTGGGCAGCCTGTTCCAATGCTTGACAACCCTTTCTGCTCAGAGCAATGTGAATGCTCCCCACCATACAGCAACCTACCACTAGCAGGTCAGGCCTCCTTACTGATCTCCCCTGCCTTTAGGGACTTCTGAATTACGTCTCAAGTAGCTAAGCAAAAGGGCCTTCATCCAGCTGATTGACTAGTTCGTGCCGCCAAGGGAGCTTATGGCAATGCCCACCCCGTAGACTGTTACTCTGTATGACGCCAAAGAGCAGTAGCCTGGGAAGAGATATATATATATAGGTGTGTTCTTTGGATGACTGAGCAAATCTATTCCTTTTTTACTATTATTCTATGTCTCATTCAATTTATTCTTCTATTTACTGTTAATTCTACATCTCTAAGGAAGTTGTTTCATACTTGCCCTTGAATATCCTTTGTGGGAAGCAAGTGATTTGCTCAATGCTTCTTGGAGAATTAGCAAAAGCACATTTAACCAGTATGTTCAGCTAGTACGGATAGCAGCCTTACAGATACTTACGTATGCTGAATTCAGAGATGAGCTGTACTGAGGTCTTGGCTCTAAAGACCTCTGAGAGAAATGTCAGATGTGGGGCCTCATTCTGCTTTTAGGCTACCTGGGCTAAAATCTGCTCTTCACTGCTAATTAAAAGAAACAGGGCAGGTAACACAGACCTCCAGTCAAACACTGGGTTTTGAGGGGTTTAAAGCTTTACCACCTGTCATTTTTGTGTCGCCCCACCCCGTTCCCCTAACTGGAAGGACAAAGTATGGGACAAGAGCCTCTTGCCAACAAGAAATTTTGATGCTGAGAGGGAAGTTTTGCTTTTAGGTTGAACTGATGCACTCTCAGCATCAGAAAACCCTTGTGCCAAGACTCTGACACCCTTCTACTCTGGAATCACTCTACTGTGCTTTTCCACTTCCCAGGCTGCAGTAATTTTCCTCAGAAATTGCTTTTACACCCCCATTATACCCTTCAACACCCTTGAGGTGTTTATTCACTGGTACAAAAATTCTCTTCCCAAAAATTCTGCTCAGTGCACTTCGAGGCAAGCAGGTTGATTTTGGCAGAGAACCCCCAAAGTAAGGGTTCATTGCCAGTGCCACATGCAAAAGCTCTCAATCTGCTAGACTGCTGAAGCTCTGTTCTTGTTAAAAGTCTATGATATGCTATCCATATCATTGTGTTTCAAAGAACAGAAATCAAATATGAAAACCAGAAGAGAGAAATACCACTCACAATTGCCCAACAAAAGTACACAAAGGGACTTCTAAGCCTTCAACTTCAATGGGCTCACCACTAACCAACTCTTTGGCCTAAAATGACCTCTTAACAAGATTTTTCAAATGTTCTGTGATTTATCTTTCAACTAAATCCAGTTTCTTTTCTGGATTACACAGCTATAGTCGTAACAATCACCACCACCACCCACCCAAAAAACTAACAACAAACCGAAGGAACACACAGGTCAGTTATCCAGGGTGACAGCATCCCAGATGTCACCCCCTGACACACAACCCTAACCAAGCAATTTTCTGCTCCTTTTTTTTTCCTGACATGGGGAATAACATTCTGTAATAGAAAGGCACGAGCAGAATTTGGATTCTTGGAAATACTTCCACATTAGTCTGTGTGCAGTAATTATTAGCAAGAGTTTTTAGTTATTGATAAACTCATAACTGAGTTATAGAGGCATGAGAATAAAGGTACCAAGACTATACTAGATGCAAACCTCACCTACCTATTGGAGTGCAGGCGTTTGTGGTACAGTTTGCTGCTGTGCATGGTTTCTTGGTCTTCAAACATGAGTAATACCAATAAGAGACTCCCATTAATTAAAGGCTTCCTACTGTCCATGAAAAGGACAGGTTGGCAGAACAAGGTGAGAGCTTTCCTGGTCTTCATTGCAGCTGGGGTTCCTAACAAACACAATTTCAGTCCTGTTAATGTAGGGAGTGGAGAGGTGCCATGTTTGTGCAACTGCTTAAAAACATTTTCTCCATGACCTTCCATGAAGGGCAAAGCACAATAAGGGGACATTACTGATCAATTACCAGAAAATATGAACAGTCAGTCTTAGCTCACTGCTGATGAAGGACTTGCTCTACAGTTCATTGACTGTATTCTGTCAAGCAGTATTTGCTTTTACAAATGCAAAGCCACCACAAATACCGTATTCTCATATGTGCTCAACGCTTAATCTCATTAGGGAAGCAGCATGAGGAAACAAACTCGCTGATCTTTGGCTAATTCTCATTCCCATGACAGGTCCTTTGCTCTGACTAACACTGAGTTTTCTGCAGCACAGAAAGGCTTTGTTGCAAACAGTATCCAGACTATTCTGCAGTATTTCACCACTGTGTATTTGGTCAGACCACGTTTCCAAATGACAGAACAGAAGCATCTCTTAAATTCTGCTAACAGCCTACTTCTTCATTAACTTCCCCTTTCAATTTTATTCATAGACACTACAAATGGGCATCAAGCACTTTTCTGGGCTCTTTGTGATGTTGTGCATTGGGTTTGGCTTGTCCATTCTCACCACCATTGGGGAACACATCGTGTACAGACTGGTCCTACCACGAATCAAGAGGAAATCCAAGATGAAGTACTGGCTCCATACGAGTCAGGTACGTATTCAGAAGTAACCCTGTGAAAGTCATGTGGCTGATTAAGAAAGCCCAGACAAGAGCAAGGTGTAAAAGATTGTAAGAGCTTGATGATTGGCATTTGAGGTGTGACAGCAGCTTCTGGAATTAGAAGAGGTTTAATTAATGATGGAATGAGAAGCATGGAGGAACACTTCAAATATTTACAATTGCAAAGCCTACAGAAGGGACCTTTCCATTTGCACTGGTAACCTTACAACTCTTTTGGACACCACAAGCAACAGTGTTGTTATCCTGAACTGGCTAACTAGAACATTTTATCTCACTGTTACGGGTTCCTAAACTTTTGATGCATGCAGGAAGAGCTGGGTAACTTCCTTCACTGTTCTAGGGAAAATAATGGAAGAAAATTGCTCTAGGTGTTTGCACTGAAAGAAGAGGTTACTTGGCAGGAAAAGGCACAAACAGAAAGAGCTTCTATTGCTTTAAAGCAGCATAGTTAAAGAGATCTTTTAGAAAATAACAAAGTTTGCCAAGATCCACTTTTTTTCTGAGAAATTCCAACACCAAGGATCATTTACAAACTATTTACCAACCTTTCAGATTGCCCTTCCTTCGGAAATTACAGGAAAATAAATCTGTTGTAATGACAAAGCATGGACATTGCTCGTATCCTTGAACATGCAAAATAATTTATGCTCAAGTGCATAACACAAAGCCTAAATTGTTTACCTACTTATGGATCTATTCTTAATCTTGCTTTTATTAATTTATTTACTTCTTTTCCCTCCAGAGATTACATCGTGCTCTGAACAGTTCATTTATTGAGGACAAACGCCAGCCTAAGACAAAACGAGTAGAAAAGAGGTAGGAAGTTCTGCAAGCCTTAAAAATGCAAAGTACAAAAGTTACTTTGAAATTAAATATGTTGTGTCTGGATATCTACTTATGGATCTAATACACTCCAAACATAACAGAACAAAAAAAAGGGGGGAAAAAATATAGAAGTGGCAAGGGAGGCAGAAATGAATTGTTTCCGACAGAAAGTCTTAAATCTAGAAATTTTGTTCTTTCATGATTCCATATACACCTAATAAAGCAGCCGCATACTAAAGACAGGCTTTGCAGTTTTTTAAGTCCACTGCCCTTGGTTTTAGGTATTCAATTACGTATTAAAGCACTGGCAGATAACTAGGGCCCCATGAGATAGTTTCACAGTGAATGAGAGATCAGGCAGTATGTAAGTTAGAAACTTTTTCAGCTTTCTTATTTTTCAGAATATAGCTACCATGAACACAAGGCATTTTATTAAAGCTATACATTTGCCCACTAACTCAAAAATATTGGTGCACTCTTTAAAAGACACAGGCAGCAGCATTGCTTTTCTACAGGTTAAGATCAGCCACAGATTGTAGAAAAGAAATGTCTCCCAGGCTGTTGCTAGATATTTGGCATGACTGGAACCCACATATGTACATGTATGTTGTGTTTAGTTTGTAGTTCCTGCACTAATGGCAGCAAACATAAGAAGTAAACATCTATAAGCTTCTAGACTGCCTATATACAAACAAATTTCTAAGAGCACATTGCAATTAATTTGCTTTGTCATTCTTTCATTTTACGGCCCCACAAAACCCCGTAGTGTGGCACCTCTTTGCACACAGAGCTCCTTGCTTTTGATCTTTGAACAGCAATATCAGGAGCTGGCTGGTGCAAAACATTTCCTCCTCCTACACCCTGGGCGGTAGCATTCACACTCCAACAACCTGAGGCACTAACTCAGCCCACAGGAGAGTCTTGCAGAGGAGGGGGGCTCTTTCTATCTTTGTTGATACAAAAAGCACCAGCCAAATTTGCCAGATATTCAGCAGTGCATAAATTTCATAACACGGGGAGATAGCCATAAGCCCTGCAGAGAATGGTTTAGAAAAAGAACTACACAAGTGCTCTTTCAACACTGAGAGTGAAGATGTGCTGCTGCCCAAAAACTTTTGCCCACCTAGCATCCAGCCCATGTGTGTGTGCATGCACACCCACCTGCCATCCCTGGTCTTCTCATGGTCTGAGCTGCTGTTTGCACAGATTTGTTCTTTGCAAACTGTGGTGAATTTAACTCAAAACACCTAGTAGCATGGTGAGCAGCTTGTCATGAACACTGATGTGGCAAGGCTCTGATGACCCAGG
>NW_009260842.1:137179-161092 GCF_000687185.1 Egretta garzetta | reverse complement strand
GGAATTACTAAAAGCAGCAAGGTATAGAAAAGAGGTGGAAAGAATTCATATTATACTACTGCTGTTTCCCTCAGAGAAGAAATTCTACTGTTTTTTTCAGGTCATAACTTTCCAAAAACTAGGAGAGGTTCTCAGCATCAGCGGCTGAATTGTGAAGGGTTTCATTCACTTAACAGAACTTGAGTTAACTGTGTTAACTTGTTAAAAACACCTGCCCAGAGCCCCAGACAAAAGCACCATTGCTGGCAGCAGCGGAAGATCTGTCAGTTACTAACACCAAAAAGCTGTGCTTTGATTGGTGAAAGAAAAATGTATCAGAAATTATGGATTAATGATAGGACTCTGAGAAATATTTACAAAACACAGGGCTGCAGTTCCTCCGAGACATGTACTTCTGCTCCAAGGTTAGCCGCACTGGCTGCTCAGGACCTGAGGATGACGGGGTCTGTAGAGCTACACAGCAGGGAGGCAGCTTTGGGCACCACAGCCCTTTGTCAGTGGTTCCGCTCTTTGCTAGGTGACCTTTTTTGTCTAGACGGCTGTGGGGAAATGCAGCATGGTGGCCTTCTGCTCCTGGCCCTGGAAACACTTTGCCAGTTTCTACTTGCCCAGGCTTATCCTATTCCCTGCCTGAAACATGCTTAAGAGGTACTTGTTTGTTTTCATCTCTTCAGGGGATTAGCATAATTGTATCACAAAACACACATCCATTGCGTGACTCTCCACATTGAGAGTCTTCTTGACTTTTATTTTGAAGTATAATAAAATCACTGATCTACACAAAAATAAACATACCCACTGGGGTTCCCAGAGCGCCCCCCCCAGAGCGTGACCCAGGCTGGGGGTGCCACTCCTACCTGAAGCCTCCCCTCCTCCCTCTCTGCCATCCCATCTTTTTGAAAACACTCCTGATTGCCACCTCCTCTAAAGAAATTTCCACATTCCAACTTCCTTCTCTGCAGGCAGGTGAGAAAAGTATCTGCTCCCAGCTCCAGACTCCTCCTCTAATCCAACCGTTTTCTCAGCAATCCCAATCCTGACACGTTAATCCTTTTCCCTAACCTGCCAATTGGTAGCTCGCACTAATAAGCATTTTGTCCAAGGATATGTATGGAAGACCTCTCTGATGGAGCAGTTTTAAGAGCAGCTACTTCAGAGTTTCAACCTCAGTTTATAAAATGAACGTACACAGCTCTGTCCAAAAAGTAAAGCAGGTAGGAAAGCCAAGCTCCTCTCCCAAAACAGCAAACTCTGCATGCTTCCTTATGTTCCCATTGGAGAGCAGAGGCCACAGGGTTCTCATCCACTTGGGAAGAAACCCTAGGAAACACCCTGATTTGGGAGAGCTGCAGGGTGAAGTTCCCAAGAAAGAGGGAAAAGATTCTCTGGAATCAAAACATTTTGGAAAGACACTTCTGCAGGAAAACAGCGAAGCATTTGAAAAAGTTTCCAAATGGGAATTTCTTCCCCAACACGAAAACTCCAAATTCTATTTGTTTTGTCAGGTAGCTCATGTCTGTAGACTGCAAGGTTTGGATACACTTCATCATGTCTGTCCCCCAGCGCGCAAGCAGCTGCTCCCCAAGACTTCAAGTCCCAAGGGCACGCTTTCCCCTTCATCTCTCCACACCAGCTCTGGGTGGCCTCTTTCCTCCTCCTGGGAGCAAACGCCCAAACCAGCACAGAGTACTAACACACAAAGGACACAAAGGCTGTCATGAACTTAGGGCATTGCAACGACAAAAGCTTTCAGAAAGCTTTGGAGGAGGACTTGTGTTTTCCTGAGCTGGAGTTGAGAGGACTGTAATTGTATAACTAACAAAAAGAAGCTTTGGGGAAGATGAATTTTAGGATTCTCTTCTAGTCTTTGCTATGGTTTAATCAGAAAAATTTGGCCATTTACTTTCATGATTTGTGCTTCTCAAGAAAAATAATTCCAAGGATAAAGGAATATTTCTATGTAATTCGTAACAGCAGCATCATATTTTTCCAGTAAGACGGCTCACAGGGAAGGGTTGCATACACACAAAAGCAGGCTCTGATTTCATTTTAACTCTCACATCTCTGTTCAGGTCCCATGTAGGGAACAGCCAGCATGCTGTATGGAATACAGCCAATCTGGGCAACTGTCACCGGAAAAAATATATCTGCACTGATGAAGGGCAAAATGAGGTGGCGATCCGACAGCACCAAGACATCCCCCTGCCCCAGGTGAGGAGAGAGACTCCGGCTTCTTTAACGACTAATGGGAAAGCAGAATCCCTCAACATGGCTAGGACCTCAGTGATGGAAGAGCTTACGGAGCTGGAGAAGCAGATTGAAATCATCAAGCACGAGCTGCAACTCGCCATGGACAGAAAATCAGAGCTGGAAGAGTATCAGAGGACAAACAGGACTGCAGAGCCCTAGGCCAGCATACCTGGGCCCTTTCCCCTTTTTTTCCTTTCTCCCCTTCCTCTGTAAAATTTGTACCACACTTTTGTAATGCCAGAAAGAGGTGCAAAAATAAAGCAGGCAATATGCTCTTCACGAGAGCAGAAATTGCAGCAGCCCACAGCCACTGCCACCCTCCTGAGTCCTCCTCCTTTCACAACAAGTTTCTCATTCTCCTGGCAAGCATCAGCCATTCCCAAGGGACTGGAGAAACTAGGAGCATCCGAACAGGGAGAGCTGCTGGTTCCTTCACTTGACAGTACAGTGAGGTTCCCACTTTTTTTAGCCCTTTCTGTGCATTGATTCAAAAAAAGAAAAAGGAAAAAAAAAAAAAAAGAAGGAAATTTAAACTGCTCATTGGAAGCATGTCCCGTGTTGGTATGTTTTTGTTGTGATATCTATGGGTCTAGTCTCCGTTCATGCAAAGGCTCCTAATGGTTGCCTCATTACACCAGGTGCTAGTTCTGTGTTGGCAATCCCTTCCCTCCTGGCACAGGCTGTGGTTTCACGAGACAAATTCTTGGTGGCAATCCCAGTACACACCATTCCCTCAGCTCTGTCAGCACAAATGCAGATGTGGCTGCTCTGTGACTGTGATAAAGGAACTCACCCAGCTTAAAAATAACTTGGCAAAAACAAAAACACCACCTCCTGTCTGCTTCTGAGCCCAGGTTCGGCTTCCACTCCCACACAGAGAGAAGCCATGCAAACAGCCGCACCAGCAGATGTGAGGGGATGGGTTCACGGGTGGCACAGAGCAAGGATGAGGGGAAGGAGGAGTGGCAGTACTGTAGATCAGTATTTACCACCCAAGGTGAAATATTTACCAGTGTGAAATTACTCCCTTAATATTCTCTGTCTTCAGTTGACAATAAGGTTCTTTCTCACAGCTGAAGTGACACAAAGGGGCTCTGGTCCATGGTTTATTCTGACACCAAGCTCCCACCAACATCAAAGGGAGTCACCAAAGCCTTCTTGTGGACCAGGGTTCACTGTGAAGAATGAGAGTTGTGATTGCAAAGGCAATGTACTGAGTGGAGCTCCCTCCCACCTGGATGATGAGTAGAGGGGAAGGAAGGGTAAGCTGTTCAGCATCTGAATAAATACTGCATCAACCCAGCTGACTGTGTTATTTAAACAGGATGTCTATGAATTTTTAAACAACACTTCCCAACACATCCCATGTTACAGAGAAAAAGAACATTTGTAACACCATCAGAATTAGCTCTGGTCTCCCAGATATATCACCAAAGTAATTTTTACCCTCCCTGTGTCTCCAGCCACCTGTGTGAACATTGCCAGGGGTGATGTTCTCACCAGGCATGGTTTAAAGGCTACAGGAAGATCTGAAATTGTATTTTGGGGGCTAAAATAGGCATTCTACCTTTTTGCAGCTTTAACATTTGAAAAAACACTCGCAAATGAAAAGCTCCGCATAGACCACTGAAAACTGATAGCAGCGACACCCAGACTAATTAGCCCCAAGAGGATTTCGTGTTCTGTTCCCTGCTCAGTCCTTGGCCTCTGCTTTCGGGCAGCAAGTGTGTCTGCTTCTTTTAATACAGTCACACAGGAAAGAGAGACGAGGACATAAAACAGGAAAACAGGATGCAGAGCCCTGCACATCAGATAGGTCTGAAAGACCTAGGATGCCCCTTCTTTCCTTGCTCCTGACACGCTAGATGCCTAGGGGCAAGCCACTTTGGTTGCTTTTGTTGCCTTCCCTTACCCTCCCTCCCTCATTCACATAGTCAACCTTTTAGGAAGAGCTTCTTATTTGCGTAGCATCCAGTATCTTACAGCCTCAACATCATTTGGTTAGAGCAGATGAACGCTGCTCTTTTCATTACTATGAGACAAACACTGGGAAAGAAGTATTTCAGCCCAATTTTATCAGTATGTTATCAATGGTTTGTAATGTCTGCAAGCACTACATCTCCACCTGCATGACCCCAGAGAGATTAACTTTTAAACAAAAAGTAATTGAAAGTGCTAATGATATGTTCAACAAAAATGTGTATCCAAAGTTCCAAGTTCCAATCCAAACACCCAATCTTTCAGCAAACCACTCTTCATTTAAAAACAAAAATGTAAGTGAAAAAATGTTAACAACCTAATAATTAACGTTAAGCAAAAATCTGTATTTCTGGTGGGTGCCTTGGACTGCTCCCACAGCAAATGCAGAACAGGGATTGCTCCAAATTAACACAGCACCAGCTAGAAGCCTTTTGGGAGAAGATCCAAGTTATCGTTGCCTAAGAGAAATGCTATTTGGCATGTTATTTTCTTACTGAACTATTGCTCCAGCCTGATCCCATAGGAGACAGAAAAAAAGATTGCCATAGCTTTCTATAGGATAGGGAGTATCACACGTGTGTCAATGCCTGCAGACTGCATAAACCGGGAAGGGTCGGCCATGACAAGAAGATGCACTGGAGACTGTAGATGATGGTTCTGGTCTGTCTGTATTGTTGGGTCCCACGTTTAATTCCCCCCTCCTCAGACCAAGGGAGGAATTTGACTTCCTCAGGGATTTTATCCTGTCTGGATTCCACAGAGCCCTGGACACATCTAGCATCATGTAAGGAAGCAAAGCCCACAGGGGAGAAAGCAAGAGGTCATTGCTTACCATCAGGGCACAGCCAGGGGGCTGGAAACTCTGCACTATCCTTAGAACAAGCTCGATCTTAGGGAAGAGGAGGGCAGGAGATTTACAGGACAGCAGTCAGTTCAAACACTTCTCCAACTTCAGTTATCACAAGAATAAAATAACTGACAGATTTGAAGAACAACAGGTTATGTATCAAATAAGAACACAGGTGACGACTCTCGTGCTTGACACAGGGTCATGCTACTGACATCAACTGGCCTGTGCTAGCCGAGAGATTCTTACACCCTGTACAAGATGAGTAGCGAGAAGGAAAATCAAACAAAATTTCCAGTTTGCAGCTTTATTTCGATCTGATCCATCTGACAGGTTGGAATTAAAAAAAAAAAAAAAAAAAAAAAAAAAAGGAAAAAAATCCAAAGCAAAAACCATGCCCCTCAACCCCCCCCACCTTTCATTCTACATTTATTCTGCCCATGATACATAATTGTCACATTTATACGCTGCTTTGTGATAACAACGCTCTTTTAAAATCCTACTGATCAAGCATACAGATTTAAAAGAAATCTTGCAAAACCACTCTTCTTTATATATGTAAGTATGTACACACACTGTTAGGGTTAGAGAGGATTTTTCTCTGTTTACATTTAATTACTCTCAGACACTGAATTTAGACAAGATTTTTAATAACGAATACTTGTCATTCCTACCCTTCTTTCACCCCAAAATACTTCTAGTATTATTTCCACTCATTCTGGCAAGTCAAAACAGACCATCTCAGGTTTTCATTCTTTCTCATTCTTTGAATTACAAGCACAGAGAGAAACTTAGTCACTTCCAAAATGAGCTTAAACTAAAATATTATTTTAAAATAAGAAATACTTTATTCTTAGGGAGGAAGGAGAAAATAGGAGTTTCGGAACCTTATCTGAGAGACAAATCCAGGCATTTTCAAATGTTTGTTTCCTGTCAGTCATGACCAGACACTGCCAGCATACACACCAAAGTTTCAAGCTTGATGTCTGACAGAAAGGTGCTGTGACTTAATCACTGGGAAAGTGTAAAGCGGCTTTGCACCTCTGCAAGGGCTCTTTAATTCCAACTGTTGTTCACAGCTGTAAAAGGAAGTCTGCTGCTACAGCAAAGCTGTTTGAGGATCCAGACTGTGTGTTTACTGGTGACCCAAGTCCTGGTTTTGATGAACAAGCATCCGTACCACAAGAATCAGCATTAGCATTCCTAATTTACTGTTCTTTCTCCAACTTCATGTCACAAACTGTAATCCAGGGAGCAACTTCCAGTGAAAGCAAAGAGGGTTCTGCTTTCATTTCTTCTATGCATGCTGTACCAGAACTTGAGCCATGCCACAAACTCTGAGCAACCCAGCTTCCCCTTGCAAAGACAGGGTCATGTGTTCCTTCTCACTTTCCAGGATTCATAATAATTTACAAAGTTTAATTTGTATTTTCTGAATGTTTTCAGGAAGATAAAAATAATAATGCATACTGGAAGAGTCTGATTAGTTGCTTTCACTTTACTATTGTTTCTATTATTTCCTACAGTGAATAGAGGAAGGTAGTACAGATTTTATGATTCAGGGAAGGGACACACATGAGACAAACCTCTGACAGTTGCACCTTCCAAGAAAGTTAAGTTTACAGGAAAAACACTATGATTTTAGGAGCAGACTTCAAATACAGCCTTGCACTACAGGGAGCGTACACTATAACCTGTGCCATGTCCTTTCACAAAATTCGCAGCAGCCATGACAGAATGACTGCATAAATAAAATTTGGGCTTGTTCACCCTGAAGAAGAGAAGACTGAGAGGGGATCTCATCAACGCATACAAATATCTTAAGGGCGGAAGTCAAGAGGACGGAAGCAGTCTGTTTGCAGTGGTGTCCAGCGACAGGACTAGGGGCAATGGATGCAAACTGAAACATAAGAGGTTTCAGTTGAATATGAGGAAGAACTTCTTCACTCTGAGGGTGGCAGAGCACTGGAACAGGCTGCCCAGGGGGGCTGTGGAGTCTCCTTCTCTGGAGATATTCAAAGCCCGCCTGGATGAAGTCCTGTGTAGCATGCTCTAGGTGAGCCTGCTTTAGCAGGGGGGTTGGACTAGATGATCTCCTGAGGTCCCTTCCAACCCTTACGATTCTGTGATTCTGTGATTACGCAGCATCTTGGCCCTTCTGTGGTGTCACAAATAAGGTAGTGAAGATACAGCCAAAAGGACAGAGGTTGTTTTTGTTAACCATTTTTTGAAAACAGAAGGAGGAAAAAAATTAATCTCTCTACTTTAGAATATTAAAGCTTGTGAACAATGTTTCCAATAACTGGAAAAAGGACAGGAACACAGATAGATACTACCACAGGCAAGAAAAACAAAAATAACCCAGACGACAGCTTTTATTAGATTTTGTGCATTACAATATTACTCTTTGTGGCAAAGTTGCAACAAAGTAACTCCTACAAATTCTTTTCTGGACACGAAGGAAAATGACAGCAATGCCTCAACCTAGGGGAAGATGTCCACATCAGCCAGGGTTCATCAGTGGAATGCTGCTTTCAGAGATTCTCCAACATCTTGTCTTTCTCCTCGTCTGGATACTAAGATGTGCGCTTGCTTTTGCGGGTAGGAAGGATATTTATACTAATGCACCAGCCTTCACAGATTCTTACCCTGATGCAGGAAGATACGCTGTCTAACGAGCCATTCCACTTCAGTCTACAGATGCACATGTTCATTTGTTATTTGGCCCTTTAACTGGGAAACTATGCACTCTCAGAAACACTACCATACCTTGATGGGGTTTAATAATTAACATCCAAAGAAAACTCCTCACATAAAGGCCTCATTTATCTCTGCTGCACTACAGACAGCTTCCATCCCACCAAGACAAGACTTCAGTTAGATGTTCCCAACCTGGCAGTGTGAAAGTGATGGATGGGAAATGTCCTCTCAGGCACAAAGAATCCACAAAAACTGAGGGCAAGAATAAAAGAAAAGGGACAAGAAAGGAATCAAGATCCAGAATCTGTTTCTTTCTGTACCCTAACCACACTTCTCAGAAGAGACTGCAGATCAGCTGACAGAAGCACTGACTGCCCCAAAGGTGACAATCACAGAAAGTGAGGGAGGCTGGGAGGTCAGCAGTAAGCGGCAACTTTCCATCACTCCAGTAAAAAGAATCAACCAATGTAGATCCTGTGGAAGTCATTGGCACCAAAGGCAGCGTTGCACTTGGGGCACTTACGCTGCCGGGTGTCATAGCGTGTTTTCACACATTCAAAACAGAAGACGTGAAAGCACTTTGTCAGCACAGCATCCTTTTTGCGCATGTTACAGCATGGGCAGGTCAGGCGGGCCTGAAAGACAGAAACATTACAGTGAGGGCCCACTGCATTGCACTAGGTATGTTAAAAGATGACTGAAGATGAAGGTCCTTCCATTCCTCATAAGGTGGTTTCTTCAATGCAAGGTAAGTCTACAAAGCCAGAGTATAGACAAGACATGTCAAATACTGAAAACATGACCGCACAG
Organism: Egretta garzetta; assembly: GCF_000687185.1. Taxonomy (NCBI): domain Eukaryota; kingdom Metazoa; phylum Chordata; class Aves; order Pelecaniformes; family Ardeidae; genus Egretta; species Egretta garzetta. The sequence continues at coordinate 152,505 of NW_009260842.1, read as the reverse complement.
CCTTTTGACTGAAGTAGAGTTAAAGAGAGAAGTTGATAGAGACAGCTACTCACTTTGTAATCCTTGATTTCTTCCATTAATATCTCATCACAGTTGGGAACCATGTCAGGCTTCTTGGTGGTTTCCAGCTTCCTGCGTAACCTAGAAATATCTTCCTGCATAAAAACAAGAGACCAAATAAATGAGCAGTATATTCTCTGTCATACCTTCTTCAGGGACCAAAGGGAACTAGCACCACCCAACAGTGCACCTGGCTAAGTCATGCTACCTATACTTTCATCCTTGATAGTCCAGCAGATTTATGACAAATTACATTATCATCCGGTGACACACATATTGCCAGATATCAGTGGACAAAACCTGAGAGAGCTGAGACCTAATGAAGCTGAAATCAAAGTGAAACTGAACCCCCCAAGAGGTAGTGTAGTTGCAACCCACTCCCAGCTCAATGCCAACTCAAGCTCCTGTACAAGCAGACAGACACCAAAGCAGACAGATATTGAAGGATTGTGCATGGGGTATATATACCTCAGCCCTTTTGAAGTTGAACATCTCTTTCTCTCTAGTTACTCTGTTTTCCACAATCTCATCCTGGAAGTCATGTAACTTCTTCTGAGCCAGCTCTAGCTGGGCTTTCAGATCATCTGCAAGCTGGGCTGCATCCATGGCCTGAAAAAGAAAACCAAAGTAGTACCAAGCATGGAAAAAGAGCTCTAGTGATTTCTAGTCCCTCTGCCTGGCAATCCAAGACTGCTCACAGGACATCAGGTTCCATAATACCAGTGAGATCTAGGAGCCTTCTATGCTTCCCAAAAGACAAAAACTTCATCTTATAACCCAAGAGGAAATCAACCAATCACTCACCTTGCGTTTGTTCATTTCCAGGGCCTGTGTTCGGAGACCTAGTTCTTTCTCGCCTGTTCCAATGCTGCTTTGCAGTAAGTGTTCCTTCTCCTCCAGCTTACGTACAACCTGAAGCTGGGCATCCACCTTGGAAATGGAGAGAGGAGGTACAGAAAGTCTGAAATGAATGCTCTGCAGGTGTTCAGTGTTCTCATTAAAGCTGCATGCCAAAACTGTCCCTGCTTCCCCATCACCAAGGAGTACCTCTTCAGCTTGCCTTTTTCTTCCTGAACAGACAAACTAGCAGTCTAAGAGCAGTATCCAAACCTCTCCAGTGAATGCTTTAAAACTTAGCAGTCCAATACAACAAAGATGTCTTATTTTTTGGAAGATGGCTTGGAGAATTGCTGCGAGGCAGCAAACAGTTCCACCTTAGTTCCAATGATGGCAGAATATATACACAGAAGTACCATTACGACAGGAAAATGACTTCCCACTTTCCTTCTCCCTCCTGTTCTCCATAGCAATGGACCTGTAGGACATTTTATACAGCAGTCTCTGTTTCTTACTAAGACAGGTCCCTTTGAAGTCTGATGGAGCATACCTAGATTAGGGGAATATTCCCTCCTGTACTGATTTCGGCAGGGATGAAGTTAATTCTCTTCACAGCAGCTGATACAGAGCTATATTTTGCATTTGGGACCAAAATAGCATCAAACACACATTACTGTTTTAGCTATTGCTGAGCAGTGCTTACACAGAGCCAAGGACTTTTCTGCTCCTCGCCCCACCCCACCAGGGAGAAGGCTGGGGGGGCACAAGCTGGGAGGGGGCACAGGCAGGACAACTGACCAAATTGATATCCCACACCATATGACAACATGCTCGGCACATAAAGCTGGGGGAAGGAGGAGGAAGGGTGGTGATGTTCGCAGTGATGGTGTTTGTCTTCCCAAGTAACCATTACGCATGATGGAGCCCTGCTTTCCTGAAGATGGTCAAACACCTGCCTGCCCATGGGAAGGAGTGAATGAATTCCTTGCTTTGCTTTGCTTGTGAGCATGGCTTTTCATTAACTATTGAACTGTCTTTATCTCAACCCACCAACTTTCTTGCTTTTTCCCTTCTGATTCTCCCCCCATCCCACTGTGGGGGAGCAAGCAAGCAGCTGCATGGAGCTTCACTGCCTACAAGAGTTAACCCACACCACCTCCACCTTCCCCCATTAGTTCTGTTGTCCTCTCTCCTTCTCCCAGGTCACCTGTGTCTTCAATGTCAAAACTTGGTCTGCCAGCTCCTCCTTCTCCTCTTTCAGCAGCTTGTGGATCTGGTTGGACTTGATGCGTTCTGACATCAGCTTGAAGTTGGCATCATCCTTCTCACGCAGCTGCTGCATCAGGCGGATGTTCTGCTCCTGCATGTCTTCAAAGGCTTGGCCTGTGACATCCATTTCTGACAGCAGGGCCTCCTCCTCCTGCAAAAGAATCACAGGCTCTGGCAAAACTGCCTCCCATACACCCTTCAATGACCCTAAACATCTTAGAGACACCAAACCTAGCACAGATAAAGGAAGACTTCTCAGATTCAGAGGACAGTATCTTCCCAGCAACCAGAAAAAAAGCGCTCCCTAGAATTCTGCACCACAGCACAGATGCCCCAAATTAGAAGGTATAGAAAAGAGATGGTCATCTCCACAAGCATTCACAGACTGCGGCTTGTCCGCTGGCAAAATGTGCCACAGTCATTGCCAGAGCTGGGCAGAAACAGCTTCCCAACTTCAGACAGCTAGCTGAACAGCTGTCATATACACCAGGCCAAGAATTCTACATGTGGACAACTCAACGGCTTCCAACTAACAGGCTGCCAAGGCCCTTAAACTCACTTAGGCCACTTCAACATTAAAGGACTAAGTGACAAAATTAAACAGTTCTGTGCTATAAGGAAAAGAACCTAAATCTAAAAAAGTACATGTCAAGTCACATGGCTTGCCTCTCCCCTGCTGAGGTGGTCCTGCTCTCTTACCATTAGATTAAATCCTTTTTTGTGGAAGAAGGTATGTCACAGGACCATGCACATGTATTAATTATATGAACTGTGCAGATAATACCTTTAAAAAGAAACTGTAACCTCCGTCCCTATAGACTGATCCAGCCATTCCTCCTCTGTGCTCTTCACCTAGGCTATAAACAATTAAACATTCCCCACCCCCACCCCCCCCATGAGCTTTGTGACACCCTGGTGGCGGGGGGGGGGGGGGGGGGGTTGATTGTTGTTTTTTTGGCTGATTGGGCTTTTTCCCCTGCAATAAACAGGGACAAAACTCACATCTCTGGCACATATAGAGACAGAAATTCCTTCTCTCAGGTAACCTTCCTGGCACAAACTTAAAGGCAGCTCCTTCCCAGGTGCTCCAGCCAAGACAGAACTCATCAGAAACTTCTCACCTGCTTAGCCATGGCTAGTTTCTTCTGTAAATACTCAATTTGTTCCTCCACTGCTCGGATCTTGCGGAGGGCATCCTCATCAGCCATCTTTTTACTCTCCTTTTTCTCCTTGTCTTCCAATTCTTTCACCCTCTGCCTCAGTTCTTCCAGCTACAGCAAGGACAAAACAGAAGTTACACTAAACACAAGAATGTGGCCTGAACATTATGAAGAGCTTGTCTTCCCCAGAATTCTCTGAAACATTGGAGAAACTGCCTTCAAAGCATGGAAGAAGAAAACTCATCTCAACAGTACAGTGTATTACTGGCAGATGATCCGTTAAGATGGGCTGTAAACCCAAGATCTTGGCCTCAAAACCTTTAAAAATTCCATAGTATCTTTTATCAGAGTAGGAACATTAGTCTCTTGCAGTTGTATATGTAAGGGTATGGGGACAGAGAGCATCTGCTCCTTTAAGGGCATCTGGTGAAGGACCTTTTCCAATACAAAAAGGGATAATAAGAAAAGGAGGGAGACATAAACAAAACATACAGAGACACAAGCCTGACAAATTAGAAGGGAGAGCCAAACCTGGTCAGTCACATTCTCAATTAAGAGCACATGAGAATGTAACAATGTTTATTCCAGCAAGGTTATCTGACTGTGGACCCTGTCAATTGGGAAACTAAGCTGGGGGGTGGGGGGTGTGTAGGAGGTGGGAGGGATACAAGAGGATACCAGAAACAAAATATAGAGACCTGAAAAAACAGACAGGGAGACAAGAAAAAAACCTCCCCAGTCATAATAGCTGATAGGCTACCAAGAAACTACAAGCACCACTTCTAGGAAGATCACCCTGGACTTTGCAACTGGCAAGACTGTAAACCAGGGGTGGATCCTGGACTGGGAAGGTTGTGGGAATCGATATAGCTCTACAAACCCAGGAGGGACATGCAGGGGAAAGGAGAGAAAGGATGAAAAAATTGGGGTTAGACAGAGAAGGTTATAAAGGAACTGGTCACATGTAAAATGAGGGCAGTCAGTACACACTTGTCTGGCTCAGCCCTGCACATGATCACCACAGCCTGTCCTATCTTCTTATATCTTCTTATTAAATATTCTCTTAACTATCTCTGTGTAATCTAACTTTCTACCCTATGTGTATGTGTGTTGCATGGAGTAAGTGCTAGGTACAGATGAGACTTGAGGGATCTGCAAATGTGTGTGTGCTCATGAACCTAGAGACTGTTGTGTGTATGCCTGCACTAGTGACATTCCACCTCTACCAGCTGAAGAGGAGGAATGGTACGTATCTGTCTATGCTTATGTTTTATGGGTCCTATATGTACATGCTATTGAAGGCAGCACCCTATCTGTGGCAGCCTGACTGGCCATGTCAGTGTCCTCTCTGTGTGTACGTCTCTGGGACATGTGCTCAGCTTTGCTACTGGTTGAATCTGCAACCGAGAAAGTGGGAGCCATGTCCCTCTGCCTGGGCCAAGGGATCATCCCTTCCTAGAGGAGGACATCCCAAAATCTGCCTGTTCATCTCCAGGCCATTCCAATTTCTCTGTGAAGTGACAAAGATGAAAAGAGGAACAATCTCCAGTTTTGAAGACAAAATGAACACAGTTCAGGTCTGCAGTATCTGAAAAGAAGTAACACGCCTAAGAGAAAAATGGAAAAGAAATGAGATTTACCTCAGCTTTTGCCTTCTTCTCAGCTGCCATCAGCTGCACTTTGTCTCTCTGCTCTTTGGGGGCAGAGCGGTACATATCTAGCAACAGCTTCATCTCCTTCTGGCTCTCCTGGGCCTTCCTGGAGACAGGGAGATAGACAACTGTGAGAACACAGTAGGACAGCTATGCTGTTACATATCCAGCATGAGACTCAGAGCAGTATTCTCTCCATCTCCCACATGGTATGCATATGGAGTAATCCCTGGCTCATCTTACCCTGGTAATGTAAAATAGCCAAGGAGTACAGGCTGAAGGCTGAAAAGAAACATGTTCAGGCACATGGGTTGAAAAGCCAAGAGAAGTGGGGTAGGGAGGAAACACATACCCTGATAGTAAGCACAAACCATCCATCTCTGCTTTGTACTGATCCAAAACAGGGAAGACTACTGTGCCCTTTATTAATAACCTGTTGCTGTAAAGCTTTATACAATTGTTATGGCAACAACAAATAAAGATTACTTGACCCACACCATGAAGTATCTGGTTTGGCAATTCACGCTTAGGCTGTTGTAGGAGAAACATTACTACATTGGCCAAGTCACAATCAGATACAGAAGGTGCCAGAATCTCCCATTTCAGTGAAGCTAATCTTGTAAGAGTGAACCACAAGTTATCTCACACAAACGCCCCAGTCTGGGCTCTACTCAAGCAGGAAAGGAAGGGACAACTCTTACTTGAGCTCAGCCTTCAGCTGCTTGATCACTTCAGCCTCCTTCTTTCTTCCGTCTTCATGCTTCCCTTTCTCCTTCTCTTTGGACTCTCTCTCCTTCTCAGATTCCTTCTGCTTCTGCTTTTCCCGCTCTCGTTCCTTTTCCTTTTCCTTCTCTTTCTCACGCTCTCTTTCTTTCTCTTTTTCCTTCTCTCTCTCTCTCTCCCTCTCCCTCCTCTCTCGCTCCCGTTCTTCTTCATCTCGCCTGGCCTTCATTTCATTAACATCTTCAGAAGCAGCCTTGGGAACAGACACTTGGGCAGAAGTATCATCAGGTTCCTGCTTGATCTCTGGAGGTTCTTCCTTTGTGTCTTCAGTGCTGGACTGGGACTGCAAGAGAGCACTACCACTGCGAGAGCGGATCTGTTAGAATAGCAAGAAAGAAGACACAGAAGAAAAACCATTAAGTTCTTTGCCAGAAATCTACCTTATCCCACTTCCCTTGTCTTCCCAGATCCATGTTTGCATGCCCCCTGCATCATTGCTGCTACTTTTCATGGAGCACTATGAGCTACAAAGGAGGACCATTCATTTAGTAAGCGGAAGCAGTATAGTGTAGAGCTCTATCAAAAATGACATTGCATCCTGCATGCCGTATCAGAAAGCTGGATATTGCAGGCAAGGGTGACAGCATTTCCCCTTCTCCTAAGTGCTTTCTGCTCTTTTCTGGTATCTCCTGCTCTGATACCTTGCTCAAGTCAGATTGGGCCTCTCTCAGTTTGCGCTTGTATCTTAACACCTCTCCCTTCAGCTGGTGGTTGTGATTTTGGAGGCTGCTGATGAGATGACGCATCTCCCGATTAATTGGGCCTACAAAAACAGAAACATAACTGTAACAAACCCCACCTTTGCCAACCTTCTGTGAGGACATTCATGGAGCTGGAGAACAAGCTAGGCGTCCATGACAAAAAACCAAAATAAGACTATTGTCATTCTGCCACACTACAGAGCAACCGAACACATTTGCAGGAAAAAAGTCATGTCAGTCTTACATGCACTTGTAAGTCCTTGCAAATCCCCAGTCCTAATTTTCCCTTAACATTACTTTTTTCCCCACATTCCTAAGGGAAATGTATCATGCTACAAAAGATCTCTATGATTTAAATGCTACTTTAGAAATAACTTCTTTATACTTTCCAATGCAATTTGAAAATTACTGGTTTCCTATCCAGGTTGATATTCCAGACTCGTAAATGAATCCCCCCAAAAAGTAATTTTTAATAATACAAAATATTCTGTCATAAACCAAATTATTAGCAAAATGTATGTATTTTGCAGCTTCTATAAGGAAACCAGACAACGTGGAGCTGACGTCCCATAAAACATGTGAAGAGGTTTGTTTTTTGAGATAGAGAATCTTCCAGAACAAGTATTTAACAATAACAGAGAAAGAATCAAGCCGGGTGTTTTACTGCGATCCAGCCTGTAACAGACATTTGGTGTGGGGAAGTGTTGTTTGTTTTTAAGCACAGCAGAAAAACTTCATACCTGCTTGTTCATTGGCAGCAAGTGTCTGTTCAAACTCTATCCTCAACATCTCATATTCTTTGCGGACTTGCGCCAGGGTGTCCTCTAGCTGAATCACCTCCGTGCGTAATTTCTTGTGAAGGCTGACCTCATCCCTCTGAGAAGTAAGAAGGGGACAGAACTTGGTACTGTAACCCTGGAGTATCACTCACCTCATCAACATGAGGTACCAGAACAGATGAATTACTGCCAAGAAGGTAAGTTTCCAGAGCCACCCAGACCCAGCAGTGATGGTCAAGGGGGTGACAACATTCCCTAGCCTGACAGAGCAGAGGTGCTACCTCAATTAGTTCCACTTGGCGCTGATGCGTGGTGCGGGTTCCATGAAGCAGAGTGCGGGCCTCATCAAGATGTGCCTTCAGCTGGAGACTCTCATTATACAAAACAGAAAATTGGGACTGCATGCAGCGATATTCTGGGGTCTCCTTCACAGCCTCTTCCACTGCTCGTCGCAGCTCAACCTAGTCAGAACACAAGAAAATGCCACAGAAATAAAAATTATCTCCTTGTCTTTGGTATCTGTTTTGCAAGGTAGGAGAACAGTGAGAGCAGAACTTTAATAGCACTGCTGTGAAGTAGATGTAAGTGATATGCTTCAGTATCAATTTAAAAAGCTTGTGCTTTCTCTGCATGCACTGGGCTGTTCCTCTTGCATAGTACCAAGTTTTGGATTCTTAAGTTCTGCAATAGTTTCTCTTAAAGATATGAGCTCGGAAAACATTATATACCTTCCCAGTGGATTTACTGTGAAACCATAATCACCTAAATTAATAAGGATGGACACATAGAAAAGTACGATAGAAAACTAGACAACACACATACAGCTTGACACTTATTAAGAGAAAAAGAAAGTTGGAAGCCAAACTGTATTGATCTCAAACTCATGTGGATAAACAAAATTTAGAGGTGCTTCAAGAGAGTTTCTGGAATCTCATCTCTGAAGCTTAGGCTATCAGCTCAGACATTTCTCATAACAGGCTAACAGACCTATTAATCACTAAGATAAAATGTAGATTATTCTCTATATCATATACTTATCTAATATAGAGTCATAGCTTTTTGTGTTACCACCTTTAAGACGTAAGAAACTCATCCACTGTTTCCTATCTATCCATTCTACCACACTGGGAAAGATTTAAGTTCATGGACTCTTTCAAGAGCTCTCCTACACAAGTTCCCCAATTTTTTCAGTGCTCTGGTTCCAGTTGCACAGGACAGGGGGAAAAGTAGAAGAGGGGTCAATACCTGTAAAGAGGTGAAATCAGTTTTAACTAGACATTATTAAAATATACTGACTCGACCAAAATGGAAAGCAGGAAATAAGAAACCACTACAATTTCCAGTGATGACCACATGGTGTCACCAGTGCACTGGACTGCAAGCCTAAGCCACACAAACTTGCTAAATTGTACCCTGTACAAAACATGACCCAGGTAAAGGGCAAGCACAGAACAGAACAGTATTAATGAGGTTTTCCAGAGACGCGGTACAGCAAGACAGGGCAACCAACCACACAGAATACCTTCATCCTCGAATAGGTACACGTCTCACCTTGAGTTTTTCATTCTGTGTTGTTACTTCCTCAAGATCCTGTCGTAGTTCCTCCAACTCATTGAGGCGATTTCCAGCAAGCTCTTTATTCTCTTCCAGCTCTGCATTCATCTCCTCAAACTGTTGGGGATAAACTGCTTGTAAACCCTACTGTTAATGTATCTACTAATTAAGTAACTGTTTAAATACTAACAGACTTAGCATTACCAAGTGAGACAGAGTCTACTTCCATCAGGCCTGTTTTACAAGTAGGAAATGTGTACACAGACAAAATGGCTTGCACAGTCATCAAGATTTGGGGCAAAGGAGGTATCAAAATTCTGTTCCAATCTACAGCCCTACACATAAGCTCTCCTTGACTTTATTCTTCCCCTTGCCCACAACCAAGCCCCTGACATTACCTTGCGGGCATTAATGGTGATTGTGCCCCCATAGAGGCTGCTCCCAGCTCCATACACCTTGTAGCCTTTGGAATTTACCTGCAAAAAAGGCAACAGATTTCATCAATACCCAATTAAATGCCAAGACTGCTGATACAGCATATTCATAGAATCATAGAATCATAGAATCATAGAATGTTTTGGGTTGGAAGGAACCCCTAGAGGTCATCTAGTCCAACCCCCCTGCAGGAGCAGGGACACTGCTAACTAGATCAGGTTGCTCAGAGCCCCGTCCAACCTGGCCTTGAATGCATCCAGGGATGGGGCCTCCACCACCTCTCTGGGCAACCTGTTCCAGTGTTTCACCACCCTCACTGTAAAGAATTTCTTCCTTATATCTAGCCTAAACCTACCCTGGTTTAGTTTAAAACCATTACCCCTTGTCCTGTCAAGACCAAAGATGGTACACTACAGATTCTCACTTCTCACAGTGAAGCACCGTAAGATGTCACACAACTCAAAATTACACCCATTTCTCTGGTTCCCTGGCAAAGAGGATGGTGCTTACTCGTTCCAGAACATCTGCTAAATGCCGGTTGAGCCTCTGCTCCCTCTTGCGTATCTTGTCAATATCCCACTGAAGGTCGTCAATCATAGTCTCCAGAACAGACACCCGAGATTCTGCTGTCTCCACTCTCTCTTGCAGCTTGGAGAACTGCAATCAAAAGAGCGTTTCAGCCAGCATATCAAATAGGATCAACATTTTTTGTGACTGCTCAGAATTAGTTTTTCTCTTATTCATCATACCCTGAATTCATGTGCTTTCCACCCATCTTTTGCTGTGGCAACAGACTACTCAGTGAACTGTCCTGAATTTTACACTGGCTGTATCCTAACACAGTAATAAAAGTAAGAAAAAACTGAAAATTAAGAGCAAAAAGCTGGTAATATGTGACAGAATACAGAGGCAGCCATCTCAGCTTATTCAAAAGGTTGGGTTTTTTTTAAATATTTTCAATCTGTATGTTCATCTACTCTACAGACCACTATAGTTCTTGGTGGTCTAACACTGAGCAAGGCCAGCGTTAACACAGTTTTTAAAGGAACTGAAACCTCTGAAACAAATACTGCCAAAACCATGAATCCCTTCATGGTTAGGATCATGTTGTAATTAATGTCATGACACTTTCACACGTAACTCAGAGAAACCAAAGAATTTGAAATGACAGGGATGTCAAATCAACTGTCTCAGCTGTTTACACAACCACCTTAGCATCACCTTACCACCTCCTCTGCTCTGTTTTCTTTTCAAATTAAATCCACTCAGCTCACTGGTTTGGTTATACTTTTTCATTCAGTGATGTAACAAGCAAATCAATCCAAATTGGACAGAAAATACACCTACAGTTCTCCACAACAACCACCCTTTCCATAACCTTTGTTCAGAAGGCAACTTTCAAACCATGTTGCTCCTGTCCCTCTCCAGGCAATAACCTGACTTCCGAATTATGGTAGCCACAAATTAGAATAAGCAGGACCACAAAGCAGATTTCTTTCTCTCTCTCCTTTTTATACCTCCTGAGACATGATTCTGTGCTTCTCCTGAAGAACATCAGCCAGCTCCTGCAGCCGTCCATTTTCATGTGAGAGGTAGGTATTAAGCTCCAGGACTGCTTCTTCCATCAACGAAATATCTGAAAGATGCATGAAGAAAAGGAAATTAACAGAAATCAAGGAAGATTGGTTTTAATTCTTAAACAGCAAAGAGAGAAAAAAGAAAACAGAAATTTTTGGGCTTAACTTCTGCTTACTGTGTCTCTCCAGCAGGTGGTTCCCCAGGGTCTGATCTCAAGCCACACAGAGCTTTGACTTGTATTCACTAAGCAAAAGACTCATCCCTTAATGTCAGAAATCATCCAATTGTGTTGGTATCAGCAACACACAACATGCCCTCGTAACCCACTGACACCCTAATGCAGATCAAATTCACACATAAATTTGCTGCAACAGGTGGCTGGAGCTAACATACTAGTTGACAATTACAGCAACTGAGTACAGGCTCACATTGCACTAATGCCAATGCTACTACGAAGTTTAAGACTACCAATTAAGAAGAGTAATGCTTCACTACACCAATGCTACACTTGCCAGAGCTCCTTGATCAGAGCACACAGAACACTCTGGACAGAAGTCAAACCAAGGATGAGCTGATATTTCACCTAAATTTTCGTTGAAAAGATTAAAATTCTAACCTTAAGCTAATGAAGTTTTTCAGAGAGTCATCTGAGTGTAAACTGAATCTGCTACATTAATTTTCAGAAGTTAGTCATTTGGCTTTCTTCTGCAGAACTCTGCTTTGTGTTCAAAACTGACAGCTACACTAGGCACACCAAGACATTAGACGGCTACCATTTTGCTCAAAACTCAGTGGAAACTGAGGAGCTGGTTATTCCTACACCTTTTACTAAACTGCAAGTGAGAAGGGAGTCCAACATCAGTTTGCAATACTATTTCATTTCCTCTCTTGTATGCATGAAACCTTTTACACAGTGGCTGAGGACAGCAGAGTGATAAGGTTCAACCATAATCTGTAACCTCTCAGGTGCATGAACACACTACTGGCAGAAACAAGCCTTTCCTTAGCCCAACACACTGCACAGAGTTCTTGCCATCCAAATTTAGAGGCAGTTCTAATACACTTCTAGCATATAATACTAGTATTTATTAGAGGTTTTGATTAGAATTTGGAAAACTAAATGAATTTACTTTGGAAAATAAATAAGCACGAGAAGGACTAGGCCTTAATGCTTACAATGCAGAATCATGTCTAAGCTGGGGGTAGATGAGGATTCTTGAGTATCAGCCAAGCATCAGCCACCTTGGTCATACCTCCACTATTCAGCTTGTGGGACAGCACATCCACTTTCTCCTGCAGCTTGTCATACATTGTCACAATCTGGGCAACAGCACGGCGGGAGGACTCTACACGCTCCTGCAGCTGAGATTCTATCTCCTCACTAGTGCTGCTGGCTAAAGTGGCTAGGAAGGAGAATGCCGGCTCCAGTCCTTCACCTGGGAACAGAAAGAGGTACAAATAAGTAAATGTGCTGTGGCAGGCAACATATCGCTAGTCTTCACAATCACAGAGCCTCTATCACCCTTCAGAAGGGGACATCAGCATTGTGCACAGCTGAAATCCATCTTTTCCACTGTCCCAAGCCAGGTGCCTCACCTCGTTCCCTCTCATCTTTGCGCTCCTGATTACTGTCCGAGTCTGGTTCAGGTTCTGGTACCACCAATGCTTTTCTTTCAGACAAAAGGTCTCCAAGACCTTGGTCCAGGTCGAAACGTTTAAGGATGATGCGGATATTTTCATCAAACTGAATGATGGGACAGGCAAGACAAGACAAAGAATGGATATAAATAAAAGGAGTGCAGTGGAACAGAAGAAGAGAGACAAGTGAACAGTGCATGTAAAATAACAAAACCTATTACTAACCTGATTCCAGTATCGATTGATAATCAGCAGAGAGGCATCATCGGTGGCCTGCCGACGCTCCAGCTTCTCGATGTGCTCCCGTAGCTCATCTTCAATGGCTTGCCGCTGGTCCAGCATCTCTGCTAGTTTTCGGTTCTTCGTCTGTAGGGTCCGGATGTCCATCTCCTCCTGTGCAGAGGCACAAGTCAGGGCACACGGCACACAAGCCAGATCACTGGGCTCATGCAGAAGAGAGAAAGATATTTTTGTTTCCAGGTGAAAAAAAGCAAGAGATTGAGTGGGGGTATGCAAGGAAGACATACCGTTGAAGAAACGCCACCAAGCTTAATGGTCTCCACTGTGGTCCCTGAATCTTCAACCCCTGCCTTCTTCTCTGGAGGTGCAGAAGGGCCAGGGTCTCCAGCTGCCCTTTTATTGCCAATTCCAGACATGATGGCTGAAGCACACAAACACCCACCTTCTCTAAGTTCTTCCTGAACATTAAAAAACACTATTAAAAAAAAAAAATAAAACCAAGAAAAACAAAACACCAAAAAAACCAGCAAGCACACATCCACAAAACCAACTCAATTTAGAGTTCTTAACATACTGAACCAACATGGCAACAAGATGCCCAACACAGTACAGGCTATATAACTCAAAAGGTTTTGGAAAATACTGGTCAACCACTAAGTATTAAAAGATGCCACTAGGATTAGGACTGCAAAGAGCAAGTTGACTGAAAAAAATCCACTGCTCTGTAATGTTAAAACGGAAGCACTGTACCTTATCACGCTGTTTGGAAAGAAACCTTCATGCAGGTTCAGTCTCTGCTTTTCTGATCGCTCTCTGTATTAACAAAAATTACCTGGATTAGACTTCAACAGGCAAGTGAGCCTGTGTATATGTGGTACCAGTTCACTCCATATCAACCAAACTGTTCATATTATATCAACATTCAAAGTCAGTTAAAGATGAGGGCAGCAACACCTCGAAGATGATCATACATAGAGATCTTACAAATCCTATGGAACCACACAGCAATTCTGAACCAAGGTTTGTAAAGCCAGTTTGAAGAGTTTCCCTGTGTATCAGGAGAGACACAGACATGTCTGAAGAGCATTTATCCCTAAGTTAGTGTAATCTAGAAAGCTCTGAACTACTAGTTACAGAATCACAGGATAGTTGAGGCTGGAAGGGATCTCTGGAGACCTGCTCAGTGCTCCTGAATAAAGCAGGCTCAGCCAGCACAGGCTGCCAAGGGCCTTGTCCAGTCAGCTTTTGAGTATCTCCAGAGATAGGAACTTGGCAATGTCTCTGGGCAACCTATCCCAGTACTTGATGACCCTCTGCATTAAACCAGGTTTTTTTATGTCTGAACAGTATTTCTTGCAGTTCCCCAAAATACTATTTAGCAAAATAACAAGTATCTCCTTAAAGGGTTTCCAAAACAAATACAGCAGCTAGTGATGGAAAACGAAACCAATTAGATCTTCATTAGACATCAGCGACATTCTTCTCCCATATTCACTGACACTGTGCCAACTCAATCCACAGATCTCTCTCTACCTCTAAACTAAATGAAACCCAGAAGAAAATTAAATGCAGACCATATAAGCAAGATTTGTATTGTTCCATTTAAATCTATACTGGCATTTACAGTTAAACTAAGGGTTACAAACTGAACCTGCCAGTTCTTATGTATTTGCTTTACCTGAGCAGTTCTACTGAAGGTAATGAGGCTACTGTATTTTTAGGATTAAGCTGGTACACTGCCTTGCCAAATCTTATCATTTAACAAGCATTTTGGCTTGGCATTACCCTTCACCATATGCAAAATGATCTAAAGATTATTTCTAAATGAGTTACTGGAACAGCACATACAGTGTTCCTGTAACCTGCCTTTTAAAATAAGTATTAAATACATCTCAAAATTAAAACCAAAACCAACAAACAAAGACCACTTTTGCATAACCATTTTCCTCATTTTAGCAACAGAACTCACTGGGCTTTGATTTTAGCTAGAGTGACCAGGCCATTGGAGGGGGTGGGGGGAACAGCTACCAGTCACTAAAAACATCTGCTAACGACCAGTCCAATGAGCCACCAGTGACTACTGCCTTTCACATTTTTTGTCCACAGACAAAATATTTCTTCCACTGCCTCCTGACACCATCCCTCACAGCTCTAGCTTCCCCTCTCCCCGCTACTCACTTCCTCACTTACTGCCAGGACATGACCCTCTAAGTTTTCATGACCACAGACCCTCTCCTTCCGTTAGGAACTCAGCCTGACCCTCAGTCCCAGGCTACACACGGTATTCCCCCCCCACAGATCGCACAGACTCATCAGAGACTGACTGTCCTCCCCTACCAGGGACTCAGCTTCCTCTTAATCCCCCTCTTATGATTAAAACCCTCTAACACGGAGACCAAAATACACCTCCACCTGGCACTCCCCACACCTACCGCCGGCCGAAAGTCACCTACCCCAACCACCACCAGTCACCCGCAGAGAGCAAGCCTCCCACCCCCCCCCCCCCCCCCCCCCTGCCACTCTCCACACTTATTTTTGGTTCGTGTATCCCCCAAAAACCTGTCGTGGCCACCCATCCAAATCCCAGCGGTCTCCCCCAGAGACAGCACTCCACTCAGCCCCGCACTGCCCACCGGAGAC
>NW_009260842.1:127454-136526 GCF_000687185.1 Egretta garzetta | reverse complement strand
CTGGGGCGGCAGCCCCGTTCCCCGGAGGGGCAGTCCCCCACCGACACCCCCCTGCCCGCGTTCCCGCGCGGTGCTGCGTGGGTATATGTAAGGGGCATGTAAACTTCGGTAATGCGGGTAACATTTACGTATGTAAAATACACAAAAATACATATACCACGCAGGCCTACCTTCAGCTACGATCGAAGTACTATTTTAGATAACGCAAGCTAAGCAAAATTTTGACACTTTAGGTTTAGTCTCTTCGTCTCTGCCCATCTTTGTAGAAAATCACGAAAACGCCTGCAAACACCATCAGGCCGACAGGGTTCCTGCTTCATTTACCGGCTTAAAGTGGATTTGTATCCCTCAAGCAGCTGCAAGCTTTCTGTGCAGGCGCTGGGGTTCTCTTCCCGCCCCAGCTCCACAGCCGCTATCTCCACCGTGAAATGCCAAAAAAGGTACGGTCCCCACGCTGCAATTCACAATATAACAGGCTGCTATGCCCAAGAGCAATAGCCAAGCCTAGTAATGCTCCACAAGACCTCAGGCTGAATGAACGTCTGAGTTCCTGGAGGAAAAACAAAGCTTCCTCGATTACTTTTTTTTTTTCCTTTTTTTTTTTTTCCCCCTGCAGCTGCCAGAACGAGCTTGTCAGGCAGTGAGCTGCTGCAGCTTCATGAGCAAATGCGAGAGCAGCTGGGACGGGGAAGTTGACCAGGGTGGTTGAAGTCTGTGCCTATACAGTACAGCAGCATCAAACAAACTTCACATAACAGAACTGGAAAGGTGAGTACCTCCAGGGATTTTTTAAAAAAGCTGCATTCAAACCTCTCCTAGTTAAAAAACCCAAACATTTTCTAATGCACTTTCTGCCCACAGCATTTCCTTGCAGCTGGAGATCGCTTAGCTGAGTCAGAAACAGTTGGTAAGCCGTTGATTATCAATGCAGCCAATCCTTGACCAAAATGTTTGAAACCAAAAGGAGCTTTTTTGTTGAATCGAATGTACTACAAATCGGGTCAAGTCAGCATACCTTTCAGTCCTTGTGTTTTCTCTGCCTTTGGTTTATATTTGTTTTTTCTTCTCTCTGCGTACTTTTTTTCAGGTGTTGATCCCGTGCAGACTAGCTTTACATCATCACAGCAAAACTGTAACTGAAATGAGGACAGTCAGAACCTTTTATTTTATTTTGTGTCTGTGTCTTTTTTCTCTATGCGCCTTGGCATTTCCTCCACAGGGTAAGAAAAACCCATTTCCTGCAAAGCACCCTCCTATTTTCTATGTTCTCTTCCGCATCGGTGTTCATTACCATGCTTTACATAAGCATTCAGACTGATTTTGAGCTGCTCTTTTATACACTGCATATCACATAGTGTTTGGGCCTGCCCTAAAACAGGGTTTAAAAGGGAAAGTTCTCGCAGCCAGCCAGATTGTAGTGCTATAAAAGAGATGACTGTGCTTCAAGATACCTGGGTGGCTTTCCACGCAGCCTGCCAACTCAAGACACAAAGATTGCCCTCCTTCTCCCCTCCATTACCACTCTGATTTTATATAACTCCTGGCAGTCATTTCCTCTGAGCACTCAGAGCTTGTTCCCCTCCAGTAGAAGGAATGTGCCGTTCCCCTAAGTGGTATTCATAGATTAACTGTTATGTCCTTGTGAGTTGTTATGCACAGACAATACAGCAGATGTAGGAAAAAATTCAAGCAAGGAGAGAATGAGAGGGACTATTAATACGTGAGATACTTTTGTGAGGAAACTGGCAGAGTCTGGCAATCTCATGTTGCCCAAGTGGAACTGCAGAGGATATCCTGCAGCAATTCGCAATTTATTTAGTCTACTAGGAATGTTACAGGTAGGGTTGCTTTTTCTTGAAACTGGCAGGTTCAGCCACAATCCTTCACTTGCAAGGGCTGTAAGAGAGAGTTAAGCCTGTACTCCATTCAAAACTACAGCTACTTAAGAATTTGAATGACTGAGCAGACACTTTCTTGGAAAGAACTTGTTTTAGCATGAGCAGAGGGGAGAGTGTTATGAAGAAACACACCAAAGACCCAGAGATGAACTGAGAGTTGGGCTTGTTCAGTCTAGAGAAAAGAAGGCTGCGGGGAGACCTGATTGCGGCCTTTCAGTACCTAAAGGGGGCCTATAGGAAAGAGGGGGAAAACCTTTTTAGTAGGGCCAGCTGCGTTAGGACAAGGGGTAATGGTTTTTAAATAAAGTTGTGTAAGGAACAGCCTACAGAGGAGACAATTTTAAGCTTGTAGTGTTAGTGTGCTAAGGCTGTGACCACAAAAGGACTCTCAGATTGACTGATTCTCCTTGTGTAAACAAGACTTGCACAGCCTTGTTGGCCAAGGCTGTGCTGAGCATCACCCATTACCAGTTAATATCTTTCCCAAATCAAAAGCACCTACAAAACCTCAAATATCATGTCTCCCTCAAGTTGTAAGAGTAGTGGTAGCATACACCAAAGTTTGTTATGAAAGCCCGGCACACTGCCTTGAAATGCATCCTCTTCGGTAAGGCAGAATGTTGAGACACAGTGTTGCATTACCCAGATGTGTCTGGACTGGCAGCATGAAGATACGTAGTTAAATTTGGAAGTTTGGCACACCCAGGACAGTATCTAAAATGATCTTTCATCCAGGAGAACTGTGCTGCTTCCAAGAGGAAAGGCCATATGGGAGATGGTGGTGATAGTTGATCTCTCTAAAACCTGTTACTGAAACTCGCTCTGCGATCATGGCCAGCAGAAGGCTCTGCCCTGGAGGGCAGAGAGAAATCCTCTTTTACCAGAAAGGTTGGAGTCTGCTGAGATTTATCCCAAAGACAGGAACAGAAGAGCTTCGGCAAGTCAGCTCCTGATGCTGTCAGTGGCAGATGGAGAAGGGGATGGCAAGCTGCATGCACAAGGAAAGAGGTCAGACCGGACCTGAGGACTTGGGCCTCACAGAAGCAGCTAGCCCAAGATAATAAGCTAGAAGAATGCCACCTTCAGGCAACCACTGTGAATGGGCAAAGCAAAATAGTATCCACAACACTCACAGCAGACTTAACTGCCCTAAAAGAGCTAACCAGACCCCAAACTGAAATAGAGCAAAGCCCTTGCCATAAATAATTCCATGGAAAAATTATCTTTTTCTGTCAGCACACAAGTCAGCCTTTCATTTGCTAGGTTGTAAAATGGAACCACAGCAGTTACTTGATCATAACCCAGTGCCAGTTACCACGGAAGAGCAGGTATGAAAGACAACCCTTAGTGTGTCCTGTGGTCATTTGCACATACGCTCAGAGCCTACTAGATCAGATCGCATAGTGAAACATGCCTTACCTACTTCCCCTTCCTGTTTGGTAACTCACCAGGATGGTCCCCCATACTTTTTCCAAATAAGAGCTTTGCATATGATCTAACAATATAGTTACAACAGTAGCTTCTGCATGACTCAGTAAGTCATAAATACAATCTTCTGTAATAAACCAAAGACTGTTTGCCCACACCACTCACACTGGAAATGCCTGAAGAACCAGACAGCCCTGGAGATACAAAAAGGTAAATACTGGAAGCAGCTCAATTAGGAGTCAAGACGATAGAGAAGAAGAGTGCTCTCTCACTCTCTTGCTGACTCTCCTGACACCCAGAACATCGTGGCATGCAGTCTAAAGAAAGAAGTAATGAAAGACCTCAGTTGGGGAGTAACCTGGACTGAGAATTCTCGGCAGGGATCAACAGCTATTGCCTTGCTGCCTCACTGCCCAGTCGCAATAGCAATCAGGAGAAATAAAAAGCCCAGCAAATGCAGCGGGAGCTTGAGTGTTTTCTTTCTTTTTTTGTTGCTGGGCAGGACACCCCCTTAATTTGCTGTCTGTGCATGGAGGGTTCCTGTGCGCAAATGGTTCTGGGAACAGTGCTATGAAGAGTTTCCTCAAAATGAGCCTGCGTCCACTGTCTATACTAGTAGGTGTGCTTAAATTTTAAAGAGCTGCTTTTCAGAAATGGATTTGTATTTTAGTAAGCTCTATACTGTTGCAGTGTGAGATTGGAAAAGGAAAATGAGAATTATCTGAAAATATTCATTAGTTATCAGCAGCGAAAATCACAGAATTTACAAAATAGACTCTAGAGAAATCACTTGCATCTTTATACTAGCCAATGTATGACTAGTAATTATAGCAGGTTATCCTTCTAGATCATGGACTGGTCAGAGACTTTTATGTCCTTCTTCAAGTAGGGCCGGTGCCCCTAATTGGCCTCCTGGACTTGTCTAAACTTGAACATTCAAAAAAAATTAATCTGAATGAATCAAAAATATGAACTAAAAGTGAAATATTCAGTCTCTGTGTTACATCCTGTACAGAGACTATTATGTAGAATGAAAAAAATGTTAGAATCTATTTTACTTCTTTCAGTTCCAAAAAGACCATTCAGCTAAACTGAATTAAAACCTCTTAAATTCAGAGATTTGAAGCAGTTTTAAAATAGTCATAATTTGATACAGTTTTCCTGAAAGCCTTTGTGTAGTTAAAACCTTGTATGAGTGGTACCCAAACTTTCCAGCTAGACAGGCCATTTCTCTTGTGCCAGTAGCAGGCCTTCAGTTCCAGAAGTGCACACCTAAAATATGCAGTGAAAGACAGCAAAGAAATTACCGGTGCTCCGTGTTTCTCACACAGGCACAGAATTTGTTAGAGAAATGTGCCCAGCGACCACACAGAATACGCCATCCTGCAAGGGAAAATTAAAAGCTTTCCAGCAGCCCCTGGGGGATAATTCCTGTCTGACCCTCAGTTTGGAAATCTTGTGGCTTGCCTCTTTACCCTGTTCTTTGTCCTAGCATCTGTAGAAAGTACGCGGTCCATCTATGTTGCAACACAGAGCAAGTAACTGAAAGCCAATGTATTTTAACACATAGTTTGGAGAGACGCTTAACTCTATTTCTGAATTAAAACCTTTGTCCCTCTCTCTGAAATATTTGGTTTGTGGTCTGCAAGAGCCAGAATGTTGGAGCAAGACAGGTAGGAAGTTGGATGACCAGAGCATATACAACTAAACT
Organism: Egretta garzetta; assembly: GCF_000687185.1. NCBI lineage: Eukaryota > Metazoa > Chordata > Aves > Pelecaniformes > Ardeidae > Egretta > Egretta garzetta. The sequence continues at coordinate 131,489 of NW_009260842.1, read as the reverse complement.
GATTAAGATACACCCATTTCTCTGAGTGCAATCTCACTTGTGGTCCTTCTGAAATTCCACCAACATTTAACACACCGCCACATTAGCTCATGCTGTCATTGTTTTGCTATGAACAGCCCTACCTAAGGATTTGATCAGAGAAGCGAAGGAAGCATAGGAAAGCTTTGCATGCCTGTCTACGTGCAACACTCTCCGAAAAGAACTGGACCACAATTAGCAATAAGTGTGTTTCTGTCGTCTTTGGATGCGTGCAGCTTAGATAGAAGAGATTACAGGAACAAACAGGATTCAATCATGTATTTACAAGATGAATTAGTTAGGTATAAGCCTGAGAAGTCCAGAATGCAGTTGTATATAGAAAGCTGTACAGAGGGAAGGCCTGGGAAATAGATAACCAAATGCACAGCCCAGGATGAAAAGGAGATCAAAATATTTCAGCCTTTTCAGAGAACATTAATGTACCCTAGACAGCCAAGCTGGCATGAATTCATCCCCTTTGGAGCTGTATTTCATCTCACTACCATTGTCTAAAGTCAAACACAGTAGCTCTGACATAGGAGCTTTTTGTCCACAGTGGTCAATACTGAGTCTAAAAGAAAAACAGAGAAAACCTCTGTATGTAATTTGGTTATCATCAATATTCCTATTCAAAACAGCCATCAGAAATGTCTGCTGCTTCTTAAAAAGCAGAATGCAAGCAGGAAATATTTATTGATTTACTCTGTGATTTTTCCCCCATAAATACATAGCAAGGGAAGAAAAATATTTCAAAAGGTAGCTTTTGAAGTGAACAGCAGATACCTACAAGGAGATACCTATTGTGCAGCTGATGGTACAGGAATAACCAGTTAATTTTTATCATATGGTAGCTGATCGTAAAGGAATAATACCAACACTGCACTGGAGAACTTCCCAAAGTGTTTGTAGAAGAGGCACAGCCTTTACAGATGACCAGGTTATACACATAGTGGTGTGACATGTTGTGCTAAACATGTTATTAACTCTTCCTGCTAGAATGAAATCACTTTGGATTTTTTCCTAAGGGCACCAGGCTTACAAAATCTTTTTTTTTACCCTCCTTCTTCTTTTTTTCTCTTTTTCCTTCTTTTTTTTTTCCTGGCTTTTCACAGCTTCCTCCCTATCCCTAAGAGATTTTGAACACAGTCGTCAAATTTCATTGCAAATAGCTGAAGGAGGTAAGTCTTGAATATGTTTGCTGCTTCATGCAATCTCTTATAGGGCAGAGAGACCCCGACCTCCATCCCACTGAATAAAAGTCTTCAACATACACTGAACAAGAACCAGTATGTTTGGCTTGTGGGCTGGGTAATCAGCACATGTACCTCAAAATCAACAAGAGTATGCACACCCTCGTGCCCTTGCCTTCTGGTAAAAACGTGAAGCAGTTAGGACTACTGTGTGGGAGGAAAGCTAAGGAATTGGCGGGGGGGATGTGTGTGTGCGGAACAGGGAACATGAGACAGCAGATATTTTGACAGCAATGCATAGGGCACAAACCACACAGCCCAGCAAGAAACCAGGCTTCTCAATTCAGCAGCCCCCAAGACCATGAATTTCTGCTCTGCTGCTTTCCGTGTTGTGCAAGCATCTAAACATCAACCCGGCTAGCTTGTCCTGCTTCTAGCGCTCATGTTCACCAAAAGCAGGAGCTGTACCTGATCTCAGGCAAAGCAGAAGAAAACATTGGCTCCATTCCCTTGCACAAATGCTCAGTGCTGTGAAAGCTGTTAGAATGGATGGCGGAGGGGAAGGCTGCTCTGGCAACAGAAGATATGTGGATCTGCATGGCTGGGCTGAGTCATAGAACCGTGGAATCATGGAATGGTTTGGGTTGGAAGGGACCCTTAAAGGTCATCTAGTCCACCCCCTCTGCACTGAGCAGGGACATCCCCAACTCAGTCAGGTTGCTCAGAGCCCCATCCCACCTGGCCTTGAATGTGTCCGGGGACGGGGCACTTACCACCTCTCTGGGCAACCCACTCCAGTGTTTCACCACTTTCATGATAAAGAATTTCTTCCTTATACCTAGTCTAAATCTCCCCTACTTGGATACAATGATTTTTTCCAATTATAAAATATTGTTCTCTTATTGTACAGGCTGAATAATTTCAGAAGTAATTATTTCTTCTGAGCATTTCAGGTTGCAGTTAGGTTACAGCATGAGCGGATGTGCCCCCAGATGTTCGTATCTGCTCTCCAGACCCCTCCCTGCCGTGCCGACACAGTCATTTGGCATGGGGAACTGAAGAGAGGAAGCCGTCTAGATAAGAAATAATCTATCATAAGAAGAGGTTTATTTTTCAGCCAGATCAGTATCCCTTATACTAGCACACAGCAGGAGACAGCACTGTGGTAAGAATGAGTGGTCAGGGATGACAGGCTGTTGTATGAACGGTGCCACTGCCCCAAAATCACTTGTGACTTTTCTCCCTCAGTCTTCTGGGCCTAACGGAAGCTGTTCTAAAGAAATAAGTCTTTAAGGATGAAAGTCAAGTGTTCCCTGAAAAGCAGGCAAATGAGCAAAGTGGGAGCAGAGAAGACTATACAGAAAGGCTCCTCACAAAATTTACCATTACCTAAGTATTTTTTCCCCAAGAAAAGGTCTTCTGGCCCATTCCTTTTAATTTATTACTGCCAATTTGTTCTGCTGGCTGAAACCCCACCTGAAATGTAGTACTAGGTGCAAGGTGACGTGTGTTTCTGCTGATGTCACTCCACAGTCACTCAGGCACACATATGTACTGACACAGAAGCGGAAAAATAAGTATTTTTTGTTTCTCACAAATTCTGCAACTCTAATCCTGGGAGGAACACACTAATGGACCTCCCGGGAATGTCTATAATCTCTTTCCCACCTCCAGTACTCTCATATACCCTTTTGCCTCCATTCTGTTCCAGCATCTATTGTGTTTCCAGTGCATCAATATTTGCAGGCATGAGAACATTTAAGTGGAAGGTGGAGTGTGAATCACTGTCATTAAAAACTGGTAGAAAAAGAGGTAGAGGTGGTCAGCAAAGAAGGATTTTGGAAAGCAAATCACCTGAGAAACTATGCTTTCTTCTACTGCTTTTCCTGATTATTTTCAGAGTGTAACACGCATCTAAATCTGTGGGCCTTCCAGCATGCCTCACCTGTGATGCTTGGTTGCATTGTTATTAGGAGCATTGCTGTTCCTTTTTACCCCTTCATCCACACTGTCTCCACAGTAAGAAGCCTTAGCTGAGGGACAGCTCTTGCCAGTTGTATGAAGTAAGGATCACAGGCATGCATAACTGAGTTCCTTTGTTCATAATGCTTATCAGAGGCAATAATGTCAACTGGTGTGTTAAAATTAAAAAAACAAAACCACACATCATGGCAGAAGCTTCTGATCACAGGACTGGGCTCTAGCAAAATTCTAGCTGTGCGTAACAGAACATAGTGTTTTCCTGAAACAGTGTAAAGGATTTTTTTATTTTTTTTCTTCTTGTGGGTTTTTTTGTCAGAATTTTCCTAGAAGTAAGAGACGTCAGAGTGTGAAAATAATATCGCCTAAATATATGTGCTCACTTTTTCTGGAGCTGCAGGCACAAAACTAAGGCATTCTTACAGTTCCTTACAGTGAAAGATAACTCTCTCTGAGGCGTATTTCAGCTAACTGCAGCTAGAACAGTTTGTGTAATTGACTGTTACGGTCACAGAGCTGAAAGGTATGTGCGCAGAAGAACGGGGAAACGAACACAGAGAAGAAAAGGGGGAGGGGAAATGCAGAGGTCGGAGCCACCCTTGGGTCGGTTTGATAGGATTTTTGGATCCTCAACAGCCTGATACAAATTGTAGTGTAGCTGATGAGCTACATCCCGCGCCGACGAATCCATCTGTAATGTACTGGTTGCAGAGTGACGCGGTGGAAGCTCAGCGCTGCTACCTGTCACGGCGGACGGACAACAACCTGCTCCCGGGCGCTGGCTTTCCGCTGGAGGATTTGGGGAGCGATGTCCCCCTGCAGGGAGCCGGGCGGGAGCACCGGGCGG
>NW_009260842.1:127014-127412 GCF_000687185.1 Egretta garzetta | reverse complement strand
AGAAGGGTTTTGGGTGGGGCTTCGTGCGGCCGCAGGGGACCGCGGGTCCCCGCAGCACGGCCCGGGCTGCGCTCCCCCGTTCCCATGGGGCGCTCGGGGACCACAGGGCGGGAATAAGGGGCCCTGCCCCGGGAATCCTGGTGGGACTGGGGCAATTCGCTTTTTGCTTCTTAACCTGCTTGCGCAGACCTCCCCCCACGCCCCCCTCTGGTTTTCGGTTTCTCGCTCTCGCCAGCTCCCTTTCCCCTCCTTCCGAGCATCTCCCTGCCGGCGGAGTCACATGTTGAGGCTCCGGTGCCTTTAATCCCACCCTCACCGCCCGAGAGGGAGGAGGAAAATTTGCGGGAGAGCAGCGAGCAACAAGCGGAGTGCCGCGGGCAAGCAGCAAGCGGAGCTGC
>NW_009260842.1:126201-126765 GCF_000687185.1 Egretta garzetta | reverse complement strand
TATGCGGTGCCTGCGCTGAGGGTGTGACCGGGGCGGGGGTGAGCAGAAAGGGGGGGCAGAGCCTGGCTGGGCCTGGAGGAGCAGCCCTTCCGATACGGAAGGTGAATGAAACTCTTAAGGAAACCAGGGGAAAAAAAAACAAACCACCAGACAAAAAGCCGTCCGGCTTCCACCCCGTGCTCGGTGCCGCCCAAAGGAGCTCTGGGCCGAGGTCAAGGCGTGTCCAGGGTGCCTCTGGCCAAAACTCTGGGCAAGGGGGTCAAGGCCTGGGCATGCTGGGTTACCCTCTGCTGTTCTGCAGGGCAGGCAGCGAGCGTGGGGGGATCAGCTTTTCTTACCTACCGCCCTCTCCTCCTTGACCATCATGGCTAAGGTAACTGCTATTAATCCCTGTGCTTTAAGGGTTACCTTGTGCTACATGGCAGCTCTCCCAAAGAGGAAGAGGAGCGCCTAGGAAACCGAAGGGCTGAAGTCACTGACATTTCAAATGCTGCGGAGGAAATTTGTAGCTGTGCAAAATGTGAAACTATACCGGTGTGCGTTACGGGTCCATAGGCTGGCTTG
>NW_009260842.1:121460-125996 GCF_000687185.1 Egretta garzetta | reverse complement strand
CCGAGAAAATAATTCTGTGTACAACCAGTCGGCTGCCGTAAAGGCATGCCAGGTTCAGCAAGCACTTGCAAACACAAACACCAGGAGAAATACCCTCCTGCACATGTGAAACCTGCTGCTTTCCTGTCTGTCCGATAAGGGCAATAATAATTGTATAGCAGACTTATTTTTCAGCTACTGTATTTATCCCATTTTCTTCCCCCGGGGCTCAAGCAGATCACCAATATCCCCTAGAACCAGGGCATCCCATTTGCCATGCCTTTGTACGCAGGATAAATAGTCTGTTGCATACACGGGGCAGGGAGGGAAGGAAGGCTCTATGTTCCTGGGATGCAAGTGGTGGATGCAGAGGAAAAGTCAGTAATACTGTTTAACACTGGTCGACAGTGTCTCTTAAAAGAGGAATGTGGTTTATCAATATGACTGAACTTTTTTTTTTTTTTCAAACAGAGATTAGAAACGCAATATCCTGGGTGTCGCCTGGTGTGGTTTTGCATTTTTACTGTTACACAGACCTACCCCAACAGGAAACGTACAGCCTTATCATCAAAGGCCTTTGCTCACAAAAAAAATACCGATTCCTTATCACTGTGTTTTATTCTTTACAGTCATAAATGCACAGCAGTAAAGCAATGTTTTCTGGCATTGGCAGCCATCGCCACATCTGTTTCTTTTTCTTTCTCTTCCCATTCATATACTCACACCTCTCAGCTCTGCTGTCACAGGTGAATTATTAAGAGAAGTCATTGTTGTGGTGTTAACTAAAAGGTTTTATTAATGATTAAATGATAATCAAATTATAATGATGGATAATTAAATGACAATAAAATTAAGATTAATCAATAATTGATAATTAGTGATTTAACAATGATTTAAGAATAATAGATAATTAAGCTATAATGAAATGGTACCTGAATGATGATCTAATTGATGATTTCAGCAATGATTTAAACAATCAGGTGGCTGTCAAACACCCTGCTACTTACTACACTTCTAACACTTAAGCTATCTATAACTGGATATAAATAAACATTGCTGGCGTACAATATAGTTTTAGGCCCGATGTAAAATATCGCTTGCCTCATTATAGATACCAGATGCCAGTAAGGGGTCTCTCAGCCTCAAGGTGAGCCCACTGCTCTACAGGAGAGCTCAGTGGGCTGGCGGGGGGGCAACAGGTATCTATAGCATAAAGCAGTTGACAGGTAGTCAACCTCCCCTTTGGCTGCCTGCAGGAGCACAGCTGTAGTTCTGTCTAGTCCCAGCTCAGGCTGGTACTCTTAGCTCCTGGTGAGACGTGGCCTGGACTCCTTAGTTCCTGAGAAGCTACGGCCTGGCACAGTTCTCACCGTTTGCACAGCAGTTTTGTAGGTGATGCCTGAACCAAAGTGCGGCTTGCTCAGTCAGCGTGGGTGCATCCGTCCCGCCTACCCAAATCACAGATAGTTGGGGAGCTCATTTAATCTGCTCGTTGCTCTCTTAGTGAAATGGCTGGTTTCCTAGCAAGCCCTGGGGGCACAGTTGCTTATAGAAATTGAACAGAGGAGCTAGGGCAGAAGGAGTTTTTAGTAGCTGTTTTTTCAATAGCTACTCTAGATAATTTACCTGTGTGCATTACCGGTATGGTTGAACTACAAAATGTTCATGACAATAAAACCAGGCTGATTTGTTACATATCTGGGAAAAACAGATTCCCTCCCATCTTTTATATTCTGAAGCCAAAGATTCACTAGGTAGGAATTGCTTCTTGCTATATTTGTGTACAGTATGTTGTATGCAGGGGCCCTGGTCTTATTTTAGCAAAAGACTGTGACACAAGGTAAAATACCAATTATCTATAGCACCTCTGGGAGTCAATGCACATTTAGCTCTGAGATTCCAAGATCGGACAGCAAAAGGAAATAGCTGGTGCCATTATTAGTGGCACCTTTGTCTAATAAAATTATTTTTTTAACAAACTGGGATGTAAATTTTATACTTAAGCGCAAGCGAGCTTAAACCAAAAGCCACATTTAAGATTTTGGAGGGCTCCAGGCAGATCTCTGTGAAAATGTGCAGCAGTTCTTGTACAGATCATTATCAAATTCTCTAACAACATATCCTTCTTTTTTATCTCTGGCACAAAAGAACATGCACGTCCAGACAAATACAGGTTGCATAATTTTAAAGCCATGTAAATCTTTGGTGTCATCTTCTAAAAGACAGCCCCTCACAAAACTCCTTGCCTTAAGTCTCTCTGTTAAGCCATTATCCTGCAGAACTCTCTTCTCCAGGCTGCTTTCCACTCCCACATGGTCTGAATACTGACTGCAGGGATTGACAGCATCAGGGAAGAGCATTGCCTTCCCGAGGCATTGCATGGCAGGGAGGCAGCTAGGTGACAGTCAGCTGGTGTTGAGAATGGCCTCCCTTTAGATTTATGTATAGAGGAAAATTAATATGCATGAGAAGCAATACAGAAGTTGGGGAAAGAACTGTAATCAATATAGATTCAGTTCATAGCTTGTTTCACTGGTGGCATAGTTTTACCTTCAAGGGAAATGGAGAAAGTATCTTCCAGCTGCCACATCCATGTACCTTGCCTGTTAGTTCAGTAGCTTCAAAATGTGGTCCCATGATTTCTAGGGATTTGTGAACAACCTGTAAAAGTTAACTACAGATAAATGAGAAAAGCAGGCCAGCCTCAGTAAATTTACATTCAAGATGCAATTCTGCAGTTTCTGGGATTTCCTAACTGGACAGGGTTACTCCTTGTCTATCTGTGCATTTTTACTTTTCTAATAGTGCTTAGATTCCATCTCATTGGACAGAAAAAAAATTATTATAGAATCATAGCATACCAGGTTGGAAGGGACACTGAGGATCATCTGGTCCAGTGTTTCTTGGCAAAAGCACCGTCTAGATGAGATGGCCCAGCACTCTGCCCAGCTGAGTCTTGAAAGTGTCCAATGTTGTGGAATCGACCACTTCCCTGGGAAGATTATTCCAATGGCTGATTGTTCTCATTGTGAAAAACTTTCCTCTGGTATCCAGTCAGAATCTCCCCAGGAATAACTTTTACCCATTACTCCTTTTCCATATGACTCCTTGCAAAAAGGGAGTCTCCATCTTCTGTGTAGCCACAAAATTCATTGGCAGGCTCTGAGGCATGGTAGATCAACATGGACAGCTGTGCCATTGACTTCTACCTCTTACACCACATAAGTCCTGCAAAGGACCAAATCCAAACCCTTTCCACCTCCCTAGCCACTTTGCTTGCGTTTCAAGTTATCTTTAACCTGTTCGACCATAGCAGTCTTATGCCCTTAGTACATGGACCCTAAGAAACAAAAAGTAAAGTTCTACAAGAACGGAGAGATCAACGGCATCACCAGCAGCCCTGGTCTTTGCTGTACCAGGAAGCGTTTTAGATGAAAGTTAAATGAAACAGCCTGGCTTATTTGACATTCATTGTCTAGACACAATGACAACTGCTTTAAGCAATGCTTCGAAGTAGAAGAGGTAAGAGATTTACTGGGTACCTGCTGGTAAAACACAATCAAAGAACAACTGATGAGCTCTTACCATTAAGATTCTGCTGAATGTTTTTAGAAGCACAGCTCTTGCCAGGATGGTTTGTATTTTCTAGGGAGACGAACTCCCAGTTTGGCATCTAAACATAATGGTCAGATTTGTGAATACTTGGCTTCTGCTGGACACTGACGTTTTCAAGGTGATCCTGAACACATTGCAGAAATATTATCTGGCACCTGACCTACTAAAAGCTGTCAGAAAGCAAGAGGAATTGCAGATGAGAAAAGCTGGCCATCTGGCCCAGTAATAGGGATCAGCTCATGGTAGGGACCCCAGGTTTCGGAAGCTGAGGATATCTGTACACAACAGTCAGCTGTCAGCGCACATATATGAAACAGGAGGAGATCTATATGGCTTTTCATGACTTTGTGAAGCTTGCGTCAGTTTCCTCAGGTTCAAGCAGGGCTGTTTGCTGGTGCACTAGCAATATTGCAATCAAGACAAAGCTCTTGTCTCTGCCAGAGAGGGCTAATTAGTAGAGGAGCTTGGTACTGAGGTTGCAGCTTGTCCGCACAATGTTAGGTTGGGGCATAGAAGTGGTTTTTTGCACAAAGGCTTCAGCTTGGGATTCCCCTACAGGGTCAGCACGCAAGTTAAAACTACAGCTTATGTGAACACCGTTCCTACTACCACCATTGCGGCTGAGGTGGGGACTAAGTTAGCCTTTCCATAACATTTTCCAAGAGCCTACCCTTGTTTCCCAGAGAGGTGACTCTGGCTTCTGACCACATGACTTCATCCAGCTTTTTTTATGTTAGGAACGGAATGTCTTTTCCATTGATACTGAGAAGAAGTGTAGTTAGGCAAAAAGGAATAATTTATTATTGTAATCGTAAAGGAATACCTACGTCTTTGTCTCACAGAGCAGGCAGTAGAAGGCAAAGATGTCCTCTCTTAAATTAGCTATCCAGGAGCCTCCTAAAATTTTGCAGCTCTGAGACATGTAGGAAGCTTTGTTCCAGG
>NW_009260842.1:103870-121410 GCF_000687185.1 Egretta garzetta | reverse complement strand
CTCTTCCTCAGTGTTTTCCTGAAAAGTAAAATTCAGCCAAGTAATTAGGGGACTAATGAAGATAGGAACGTAGATTTGGAACCAGGTGAACCTGGAGTTTCTGGAAGGAATTTTCATCATGAGGATCCAAGTAAAGAACAAGCTGAATATATAGCTTTATATGACCACAGCTTCTAAACGTGTTTAAGCAATGGCTCCGTTCTACACAGAACATACATAAAAGTGGCCTCCACTGCAAGTATTTACATGGTTGCAGAGTAGTCCCTATTCAGGATTCATACAGGTTTTTTAAAGCACTGTAAAATCCAATTCTGATTCTTGCCTTTCTCCTCATTTTTCTGTCAGAAATGACACTTAAAGAACAAACAAGATTTTTCTTTTTCACCTAAAAAGGGAAAAAGGTGGAAATGACTGTACCAACAGCTTCTGAGAACAGAATAGCATCTGCAGAGTCAGAACCGTCCTAATGACTAGAAGACAGCCTGACCAGAAACTCTGGATGCAAGTCCTGCAGGTAAGATCAAACTTCACCTCTGTCAAAGCAAGACATTTCTGTCTAGGTTTGGAACTCTTAGGCTCCCAGTGTTACAACCGAAAAGCAGGGAGGAGGTTGTTTTCCTTGAGGCGTTCTGAGTTGCAAAACCAGAATAGGAGCTCCAAGATCTTGAGTTGTGTTACTGGTGAGGGGGAGCCAGGGTCAGTCAGAAGCGCTTGTGAGCGTGACCGTACGAGTTGTGAGTGTGACACCGTGACCTGCATGGCTGGCGTCCAGTCCTGAGTGCTTTTTCTGAGTTGGCTGCATGCTTGTATGAAGCGAGGAGATGCCTGTGCCACCTTAGCTACCCGACCATGTGCCAGGAGCCGGAACACCATTAGGTGGAGTCCTAGAACAGCTTTCGCAGCGGGCAGGGCCGGTGGAGAACTGGTGGGTGGGCAGCAGACTGAAAGGGAGTCCACCCCCAGGGACCTGGGCAGCACCTTCTCAGGTGCAGGCGAGCCTGACCCTGGAACGACATGGACTGCAGAAGAGCCAGACCTCAGGCAAGCTTCCCCCCCGATTCGCCTGCTGGGGCTACAGCCCCGGGGGCTCAGCTGGATGCGAGCCTGCTGTTCCTGCAGCTGCAGGGCAGACACTGTGCCCATTTCTCCCATTTCTCCTGTTTCAGTAGAAGACGATATTGAGGGAGGAGGCCTCTTGCTTGGGCAGGGATTATTAATGCTTCAACCTATATCCCCAGGGCTACAGAGCTCACTGCAGGCTCATAGTTTTTGTAGGTCAGATCTCCAGCGTAGCTGGCAGATGGAAAGTACGTGTCTTTACCCCCCAAGAACTAAACTGCCTTCTAGCTTCTCCTCACCTCCTTTTCCCACTGTGGTCCTCACTTTCAAGTTTGGAGGCTGGCTCGGCAATGGTGCCAACAATGCTGCTCCCATCAGGAGGCAGCTCAGAAGTATGTCAGTGTGAGTTGTAGAATGTGATTCTGCATTTGCGTGTTCCCTTAGTGTTTGTGACTGGTTAGCAGAAAATGAGAAAAAGGCAGGCCCTGCATTTTGGATGAATAAGTGCATTTAAATGCCAGTTTTTTGCATCTGATGGATTTCAGGTCTTCATGTCCTGAATTGTCATGGCTTGGATCTGGGGTCTGAAATGCAGCCATCACCTTAAAACCTTTACAAAGTCCACTGATGCAATACAATGCAGCGTCTGTGAAACAGGACTGTGTAATTAGAAAGGAAAAAAAAAAAAAAAGCTATATGGGAAGACACTGCAGATTCTCATGCATCAGTCTGTAGATTTGTCATCTCTATTTAATGACACTAAATCTTATAGAATCATAGAATCATAGAATGTTTTGGGTTGGAAGGGACCCTTAGAGGTCATCTAGTCCAACCCTCCTGCAGTGTGCAGGGACACCGCTAACTAGATCAGGTTGCTCAGAGTCTTGTGTTTTCATGAACCATAAGATAGCTTAACACTGATGCCAGAGTCTATCCAAGGACAGTTTGAGATCTCACAGCATGAAGTGCTTGATCTCTAACAAATATTTGGAATAACTTGTGTATATTTTCCATTAATCGTAGTAAAACGCCTTTCATATAAGATTGTCAGATTCCCATGTGGCAATAGGAAGCAGTTCTCATGATGGTAAATACAGCAAATCTGTGACTACAGTAATGAAGGCAGTTTAGAAGTAGTGCCAGATTTAGACCCTGCTCAGTGTCCTCTGAGTCTTTCCTTCTACATGGTCCATTCTTCTGAGACAGAGGAAAAATGCCATGACCCTGATTTCTTTTCATCCACACATCATTGTTTAGTCTGCTTCAGAAGATGGTGCAGGGGAGAAAAAAAGGGTAACATTTTGGTCTGGAAGCATCACTGGATGATCAGAACTTGGTGAAGGCAGAAGGTTAAAAATGGAGAAACTCTCCACTGAATGGGGCACAGTTAGTCAGCTGGGGGGGTGACATGAATAACGCAGTTCATAAGGAGAGGGAATGGAAATTAAAAAAGAGAGCCGAACAACAGTTTAAAAAGGGGAATTACTGGCACAAGAGAATTCATCTGAGCAGCCTAATTGCCCTGATTTTGTGTAAGCTTCTGACAGCCAGGCTGTTAGGTGTTCATGGCAGCCCAGAGAAGCAGAACAGAAAAGCCAAATATGGCAAAATCTGATTTTTGTGAAGGTGGATGTTTGCTTAAGGTGTGTGTATGTATAAATATATATATGTGTATATATATAGAAATGTTTCAGTTCAAAATTAAAGGCATATAATTTTAAATTACAAACTCTTAAATAACAAATATGAGTCAATGGCTCAATTACAACTTGTGAATCTTGCTGTGACTATTTCACAGGGTTTAGAGAAGAGGCGACATCTGAGAGAGAGACACACACATTACACTTGGTGTACGCATGCCCTTAGTAAAGTAAATTGGTATCTTTTGTTCTATTGCTTCACACTCTGGGTGAAGTGAAAAAGCATGCGTTTGGAAGTGTGCGAGCAACAGACGGGAAGCATGTGTCATTCCACAGAAGTTAAAGTTTGTCTCTCAAATATGTGCTAGGCTAAGATACAAGAGATCTGGCTTTGGTTCTTGGCTCTGACCCAAGTCTTACTATGTCACTGTGACCAGACAGTGGTATTTAAGTTCTCTGCACCTAACAGAAAGGGATTTCCACACATCCTCCATCCATGTTGCCTCTTTGTTACGCATTTGAAGCATCATAACAAGGACAACACAGTCCTATCTAGCTAAGTCAGACTACAGCTCCTGCTTGCTGAAAAGGCCTTAGGGGCACTTTGCTGGAAACTTAAGTTTGGCTCATCTTTCCTCAACCTCCCACAACAATTCTGTGATGCCCCCGCCACAAGGAGCTCCTCAGGGGCCTCTTATTTTGGCTTACTCGGTGACTAGCCCTCAGCTTTCCATTTTCTCAAATCACAGTCTTCCCACTCTTCACAGTTCCTATTTCATTAATCATCTTTTTTTCTTCTTCTGTAGGCCTGGACAAACTGTGCGGATTTGGCAGCCACTGCCCCAGCGATGCCTTGCAACCCAAGGAGGATGCATTGGTAGTGAAGGAATGAGGGCATGAAGCGAGCAGGGAGCAGGGGTGCCTCCTTCTGCAACAGCCATGTTACACCAAGCCTGGCAGCTCTATGGGAGGTGGTGCCGTTGGTCCAGTCCTTTTGTCCATCTCCTGACGCTGACTGTGGTGACATTCGGTGTGCTTGCACCTTTGGTTTGCCACCGGCTCCTCCACTCTTACTTCTATTTGCGGCGCTGGCACCTGAACCCCATGAGCCAGGAGTTCCTGGAGCAGAACCAGCAGGAGGGCCAGGCTGCCCTCCATTACTTTGAGAAGCTGCAGATACCAAACGCCTCCGAGGCTTCTGGCAGTGACACCTTTCAGCCGTTGCTGCTGGTCACCATTATCACTGTGCAGAGGCGGAATGATTTCCATTATGTCTTGCAAGTGGCCTCCCACTTCCACCGCCTCCTCCAGAAGTGCGGTGCACATTGCCGGAGCCACCGCATCCTCCTCTGTAACGTGGAGTCAGACCCCAGTAGCCATCAGGATGTCAGGCTGCTGAGCAGCTTCTTTCCTATGGTCAGTCGTGACAAAGCCAGGGAGAACCCCGACCCAAGAGTGAACCAGTTTGAGAAAGAGAAGCAGGACTATGTCTTCTGCCTTGAGCAGTCGCTGTTGATGTACAACCCAGAATACGTCCTCATAGTGGAAGATGATGCCGTGCCAGAGGAGGAGATATTTGCTGTCTTGCAACACTTCTTCTTGGCCCGGTTCTCCAAACCATACCTCAAAGACGCACTCTACTTCAAGCTCTACCATCCCGAGAGGCTTCAGCGCTACTTCAACCCCGAGCCCATGAGAATCCTGGAGTGGCTGGGCCTGGGCATGTTTCTGGGGCCCGTGCTGAACTGCGTGTACTCCTGGGCAACTGGGCGCCCCAGCCTCAACTGGCCCATTGTCTTGTTCTTTGCATTGTACAGTATGGCTTTGTCAGAGCTGGTGGGGCGGCATTATGTGCTGGAGCTGCGCCGGCTGGCTGGGCAACTGGGCGCCCCAGCCTCAACTGGCCCATTGTCTTGTTCTTTGCATTGTACAGTATGGCTTTGTCAGAGCTGGTGGGGCGGCATTAGGTGCTGGAGCTGCGCCGGCTGGCCCCCACTTTGTATAATATCGTGCCGGTCACTGAGTGCTGCACGCCTGCCATGCTCTTCTCCGCTCCCTCTGCCCGCCGTGCCTTAGGTTACCTGAAGGGGCTGCACTGCCGCCAGGGCTTTGCTAAGGATATTGCCCTCTACTCGCTGCTGCGTACCAAGGGGGAGAATGCCTACGTGGTGGAACCCAACCTGGTCCGGCATGTGGGGATGTATTCCAGCCTTCGGCTGAACGACAACCCAAAACTGCTGTGATCTGTTCATGCCTTCCCAGACACACAGTGCAGAGAACTTGCCACTGGGCAGAGAGACAGGGTGCAAACTCAGATGTTGTGCTGCTCGCACTGGGCATCCTGTGTCTCCAGGTGGACAAAGAATAACTCTCTTTTAAAAAAAAAAAAGTTTCTTAAAAAATAAACTTACGTACATGCAGACCCTATTTAATAAATCCTTGGAACAAATCAGGATGCACCATGTGGGAGGGGAGTGGAGGATTCCAGCTGAGGGTGTGGGTTGTCTGCTCTCCTTAATCATTCTTAGGGAAAAGCGCTCACACCAATACAAACAGCTGTACTGCCTACTCTCCTTTACACTGAAATCCTCACCTTAGGGCAACAGAAATGCTGGACAAAGTGAACGTTGCAAATTTAAGCTAGTGAGGAAGAAAAAGCCCTTATTTTCCCATCCTTACTGAGGTCTGATCTCTGACCTCTGTTTCAAAGCTGTGGTTTTGAGCAGACCTTTCAAAACCAGCAGTGGTTTATGTGAACTTTCCCACAAATTTTGCCTTTTATGAAGGCTCTATTTGTTACTGTCTCCCCATACAGATCCTATCTGCACCTCCACCCTTCCCATTCCTTCTTCTTGGATCAGAGAAAACAAAGCCTCCGCTGCTTCATTAAAGGTCACCTCTGAAGCTAGGAATAGGAAGACAGAATCTAACAGCCATTGGTGTTACACAGCCAGGTCACAAATGCACGCTTTCACTGATACATTACAGACATTATAAACAATACGGGAGGAGTACTGTGTTGGTTGGTATCATCACCAGCTGTAGTGGATCCAGGTCATTAAAAGAAGCCTTATCAGTTGCTGATTGGAGTTAGACGTTCAACATGAATTTACCTTGACTTCCTATCAGTGCAGAGGCAAAGATGAGATCAGGTTCCACTATCGTGCAGGATCCTTGTTTCATTTTGTAGCTGTAATTCACAGCTCAGCCTAAGTGGTTCATTCACTGGTCCTGGAAGCAAGCAAAACACCCATAGGAAACACAGCTAGCTGTTCATAAAAGCAAGCAACAATAGCACAACACATAAGGGGCCACTCTGACACTGACCCGTTAACTTCATCAGCTCTGGTTGTTAGGCATTTGGGATTGGTACTTTGTACCACAGCTGTGGGCACAATTAAATATAAAACCATGCAGATGACAGAGATCTCATACAGAATCAAAACTGGCACCAAAATGTTTATGTCTAAAGAAAAGCCCACCTTGACTTTAGTGGGTTTTGATCAAATGCATTTATATGTGGAGTTTGGTTGAACTGGTTTTGAAACCATCTTGCTAGCTTTGGAGTGATCCAAGTACAATATTTTTGTTGAGTTTTGGTCATTGGGAGTTGTTTGGTTTTTTGTTTTTGGTGAAGGAAGAGCTCTACTTTGAATCTTCTTTTCCCCAGTCTCTCCCACGTGATTTATGCCTTAAGCTCTAAACAAGTCTGGTTGTAGATATGAAAGACATAAAATTCTTGAGAGATTAAACCAAAGAAAGTTGCAAACCTCCAGCTGTCAGTGCACAATGGGTGTTGACACACAACACAAATGCATCATGCAAGTTAGCTGAGAAATGGCATCACAGCACGGAGCAGTGCTTTGCTCTCCTAGTAATCAGCTGGGATACTTCTATAACACCTTTGGAAATCAGATGTGAATAAAAACTGCTTGTGGATTCCATGCCATTCCAACAGCAAAGCATCTCTCCTGTCAAGAGCACACACGAAAAATTGCACAGGCAGAACCACGATTTATCCCCAGCTGCTGAAGAACCCAAAGATACCCGAGTGGTTGCACAGTGGTAGGGGGACAAACCTATTCTCAGGCTTTACTATAGTATGGTTAAGATGGCCGGATTTGAGTGTCATTTATTCCGCTAAGTGCCTGCACATGTGAGGAAATACAGTGTGCTTGTTTATGCCTCTTCGGTGGTGTGCTTTCTCTTGACTCTTTTTCTATCTTTGTACTATACAAATCCAGGACAATGCCCTGTTCTTTTCATGAGGGTCCATTCATACTCATTCTTGCAAAGAAAATTGCACAGCAAAGTACAATAAATAGGATAGGGAAAGGAAAAAGGAGGAAGGAAAAGAAAGAAAGAAACTTTAGAAAAGAAACCAACTAACTATATGCAGTTAATAAATGTTTTGATGTGGGAAATGATTTATCCATTTGGCTCAAAGTTATTTTCCTTGTTTGCCCAGTAGTACTTTATTTGTTATCCCAGAAGTCCAGGGTAGGTCAGTAATTTCACTGAACTTCATAGCTGAAAATTAAGAACATGAATTTGAGGCATCCCTTCCAAGCTGGAAGACAATTTTCAGGGTATAAGAGACAAGAGAAGTTGACTGGGAGACCAAACAACACGCAGAGGGCCTACAACTTGAACGTGCGAGTGAGAGAGTTTCAGATAAACCCACTGAGAATGAACTCCTTTGTGCAAGGAGCAGGTTAATAAATTCTCCAGGTCCTTCTGGAATAATTTCCTTAAGTGTCCAATTCACCTTCACAGCAGAGGTGCTTCTCTTACTGAGCCTGCTGGGGGCTATTTCGTTGTTACTTGGGTAGTTGCTCAGTGCCCACCATGCCAAAGTGGCCTCTTAGGTGAGTGTTCCTTCAGCTGCTGCCTCTGAACTTTCACAAGTAGATTGATTTTTGTTTCTGTTTTCTGTGCCACGTTTCATTAGAAATGACAAGTCAGGGAAGTGTACTTCGCCCTTGGAACTGAAAAGGGGAGGTTACTGTGAGTTCTTAATTCCCATCGGATTTTGTTGCACAGTTTGGGCTAAAAATGCAGTTTGAAACACAAAGCCTTTCCCCTCTCTTTCCTGTCAGGTGAGCGGAGCTGAGTTGCCATACCTCAGGCAGTGTACAGTTCAAGGCTTAGCATTAACTCCTTGAAACATGGCCTTAAGAGTTAGGTCTGATTCACATTAAAACAAATTTAGTGCCTATTTTTTAAACAATATGGATTTTCTTGAGCGTTGATTCATTCCCAATAGTTCAGAGGCTATATTTCAACACAGCAACTACTGCTTGCACAAGAGGATTCGTTCTTGATGGGTCAGACAGCCAGACTCAAGGCATTATTGTCCAAGACAATACAGGGGATGTTATTAAACAGAAACTACCTTTGTTTTCAAGGCATGTCCAACATAAGCATGATTCTGGCAGAACAGAAAGCATAAATTGGTAAGTCTCTATTAGATTAGAAGCCCAAGAGGATTTTCTAACTATGGTAGGTATCAATGTCTTAAGTGAGAAGGCACTGCATTTGAAGAGAGAAGGCGAAGGCCTTCCTCTCAGTTGAGAGGAGCTGTGAATCACCAGACTGGGCATTTCAACAGCAATCTGGCTGGATGCAGGATGAATTACTTTTTTCTAAAGATATTTACAGGCTAACTTTCTACCAAATAAACAACCTTTCTATTAAAACTCCATTGTCTCTTCTCCCTGTATGCCACTGTTCGTTTTCCTGACTTGCAGATCCATCCCTTCCCTTACTATATTTGACTAAGAAAAATACTTCTTTGTTCCTGCATCTGTGTGGATGTAGTAATTTGGATCCTACAACAATTCAGGTTGAAAACAACCTCTGAAGATCCCTGGTCCAGTTCCCCACTCAAAGCCGGTCGTCTTAGACCATGTTGCTCAGGCCCTTCTCCAGTCAAATACTGAGGCATTTTTATAGGGACCTGAAATAAAATGAAGCTCTAACTCCTGGAATTTAACATTAGCATACTTTTGTATAGAAAGGCAATTTTACAAAATAAAAAAGGTAATTTTCTGTGGGAGACAGTTGTAGTTACAAAGGCACTGGCAGTTTCTCTCCTGAAGTTGAGAGTTTCTTTTTGTGTATTTCCACACCAGCTTTACAGACGTCGTATCCAAATTCAGCAGATGGCAGGGCCCAACATATGGTTCCGAATAATCTTCAGTGAAACATACATCTGCCAAAAATGCATATAGAATTAGGTACTCCATGGTTCACGCTTCTTCACTGCATGTGTCTCTGTTGCTACAATTACTTCATTTCCACAAACTGTCTTGTCCTGACAGTTCATGCTTTGAGAGAATCCGCCCCATCAGCCAGTTTATTCATACACCCATATGCTAGGAGTCAGCAATATACATGTCCATTTCCAAGACTTTGTTCTGCATGGCAAGCTATGAATGCCACATTCCCAGCTGCATAACCACTGGTGATTTTTTAATGTTGACAAAGAAATACAGTATTACATTTTCTTACCCTGTTAGTAAGCCTCTGGCCACCTGTGTATTCTTCTGTGCCTGCTTTCTCTTTGAACTTCTGCCATGGTGTCCAGTGTTCCTCCAGCAGTGCAGAAACCACATCTACAAAGGTCTTTTCAGCAAACTGATCCACTTCAGACATCTGTTGTAGTTTGTATTTCGCAAATTGTATGCCAATGTTACAATGCAGCACCTAAGTGTGCTTTTTTTGGGGGACTAGGTGCTGCTTAGATAAACAAGTAATAAACAGTTAAGTGTCTCCCATTATAGCAGCCAGTTGTTTGCCTACTTGCTTTTTTAAAAACAGAATGTCAACAGAAGGGCACAGAGACCAGCGTCATTACTGCATTTATCTTCATGTCCTGTTACAGCTATTTTGCACAGCCCAGAAACGTTGCCACTGACAGCCTGATTTGAAGTTGTACCCTTGTTTGCTAACCCCACTGTTGAAATTATTACAAAGATCTGGGGTTTGGTAACATAACAGTAATGTTATGTGCTTGCCTGTTTTTCATTCCAAGTAATGGTGTTTATTGCAGCCCAGCTTTAAGACGCAAAAACAAAAAGCAAGGAAACCTTCCCTGTGCAATCCCCTCCATGCAATTTGTGGGCCTGAGTCTGTTCTGCCCAGCACCCTCCCTGATGTACATGTCTGCAGACACAACTGTGGAGCCAGAAATACAGGTGATTTCCTGCAGTGGAGCTAAAGGCCAGGCTCCCAGCATTGGGGGTGAGGGCTGTAGGTGAATAGGGAAAACAAACCTCTTAATAAACAATACCTCTGATTAGATAGGGATGAACAAGCTGGACTTTGAGACAGTTAAGCAAGGCTGCAGAGTACAGAAAACAGGAAACATCCAGCATGGTGTGGAGAGGTGAGGAGGAGGCAGACTCCACTCAGCTCAAGTCTGCCCTGATTAGACTTTAACCCCATCACGCAGGCACCACTCTCTCAGGGCACACAGAGCCAGATGTTTTTCACGTGGATGCATGTTATATGTAGATGTTCTTCCAACTTCCAGTGTTTTTTTCCATTCCATTTCAAACCCTTTTACAGGCCTGACCACATACAAAAGTATCAATGAGATCAAGAGTATTTCATTTGCTGAAGTGCAGAGGGAAGCTTTAACTTTTCCATTTTTCTCTTGCTGACCATGTAATCTCTGAAATGGCTTCACCCATTTCTTTCTTTTTCATCTTTCTCAGATGTGCTACAATTTGTCCCTCTTCACGTTTACTTCTTATTTTCATTTAAAATGGTAGTTAATATGAGTAATTAAAGGCAAAATCAGTATCAGAATGATACTGCTAGAAACACACAGAAAAAAACACAATCATCAACCTGAAGAGATATAAGTAATTCTGAATTTTTACCCATTGCCTTTAAACCAGGCTTTCCATTCATTTTAAGGTGCTTCATCTAGCAACAGTCTTTACTCAGAATTTCAGAGCAGAACTGACAGATCCTTTGACAGCAAGGTCAGATATAGCAAGGACAGCAATTAAATTAGCTTTTATTATGAAAATCCAGTACTTGCATTGTCAAACTCAAGAAAGCAAACCCACAAATTAAGACCTAAATAATAACCCAGGCCACCTGCAAACAGTTTTCAGTGGTCCTTAAAATCTGTGTTCATCTGTCAACTTCTGTGTGGTAATTTCAGGTGGAAAAGGCAACATCTGCAAAATCTCCAAGCCCTTCAAATACAAAATTCACTCATACTGTGCCACATTTGTGAGAAGAAATGCTAGATGCTTGTGTTTTAACATTATCCATCTCTTTTATAGCTGACCATCATTTTCTGTTTCCATGCTATAAAAGGCACAACAATGAACATTTGAGCTCTCTTATTAGTTATGCAACTTGTCTGCAGTGATGTTTCATACACAGATGTGGGTGAGCCATAAGGATTTTTATATTGGAAGACTATATCAGCTTTCTTGTTAACAGATAAAAAGCCATAACCCATGCAGAAAAACGTCAATCACCGTATTTAGTTAGATATGTATTTAAGTAATCAATTCTCACACATCCCAAACCCACAGAAAATAGTAATGCTTTCTCTACTAAAAGATTTTTCTCTTCACTGGAAAAGTGGGTCAGCAATCACTGCAATAATATGTAAAATTATTTTTAAGAATACCAATAACTGAGAGTACTTGTTCTTTTGCTCAACTGCCCTCCCTTCCCATTCTCCCTGTCCTTATCCTCAGCCTGGTATCTTTGCAGTACTTCCCTCTTGCCATGGAGAGGCAGAGGGGGACGAGGAACCCTAGGGAGGCAGAGAAGAGCTAGAGCTTCCTCAGGAACTGAACTCCCACAGGGAACCCTTCCTGCATGGCCAGCCCTACAAACTGCACAAGACAGACCCCGCATACCACTAAGACCCATGGCAACAGAAACAACAGTGGATGCTACAAAGGGGCAGCTGTTTCCCTCCATTACCAAGCCACTTTGTCACAAAGTTGTTATCTGTACCCCTTAACATTCATCTGCACAATCTTTTCACTCTTCACCTCCTGTTTTCCTCAGGCCCCCAAATCTGATTCCTGACCTGTGTCCTTATTCCTCTGAACACACCTTCCACCAGGGCTGCGCTGTTCTTCCTGCTCCATGTCCACCAAAGCTGTCCCACTCTTCCTGTATCACAACGCCTCTATCAAAGTCATGCTGTCCATGGCCCCAGATTCAATCTCTGCCAAAGTAATGTCTCGTTGTAGCCTCCACTACCAAGGGTGCTCACACCAGCAGACAGCCTCTTGCTAGCTACAGCCCTATGGCTGCACCACGTTATTCTGAAAAACGCTTAAACAAAAAAAGGAAACCATTCCAAAATTAGTTGGGTTACTGGAAAGCTGAGTTGACAATGAGTTCAAACACTAACTCAATGAGACAGGTTTATAACTTGGATAATGACCCAATTTTGCCATAGAATCATTAATGCAGGCAATGATTTGGTATTACATAGTTGTGATGATGAAAGTATGTACTTTTTTCCAGTTTTGTTTTAATACTGCTCTACCACAAATTTCTGCACAGCATGGCCAGCATCATGGGTCTGCATGTTAATAGTACCGAACCTTACAGTGACATTACCTAGCATGATCACTCATTCCATATTCTTGCCTGAAAAGGCTCCCATTCCTAAAATAAGTGAAAAAGTTAACCATCTCGCCCATGCACAATTTTTTTCTCTTCAGTCCTCAGAATGTCTGCTAGGACCTGTAATCCAAGTACTTATAGTGCTGGATATTGGCTCAGAAGGACTAGAAAGACATATGCTAGCCATTACTCACCTGGAAATAGACACATATACTCCTGAAAGAGCTAAGAACTCAAGGTGGGCTGCAGGGGATTATCTAAAGTGGTTTCTAAATGTCAGACATTATTTTTTTCAAAAAGGCTCCTCACAGCTTTTCTCTAATAGCCTGTCAGACCATATCGCAGATGACACTGGGAAAGAAACACTTCCAAGTAGCTTCCTACCTGTGACAGCTTCTAAGCAAGACAGAATGATGGGACTCAAAATCTAATTTTCTCTGTGGCCCTGAAGACAACCATCAGAATGACACATTTTTGGTCTCAAGAGGGTCTTAGATAATGTATTTCATTAAAAATATTTTTTAATCCATACTAGATGCCTCTGTTTGTGGTGGAGAAACTTTAATACACCACAGGGTTTATCTTTCTGATAGGATGGGAGAAATGGAAGATAAAGGGACCACTGTAAAGCTGGGAAGGCTTTATGTCCTTATGTTACGTGCCACAGCACTCTTCAGCGAAAAGGTATGGATCAGGAAGGAGAATGTTAAAGAAAACAAAACAACCCAAGCACTAGGCCTTCATCTGGACTGTATCCTCAGCTTTTTCACAGGTTTCTCTGCTGACCATCACAGAGCACTATTGCTGGCAGTATGTAAGCTGTCAAGATATCCTACAGGCACCAACCCGGGCATGCAGCTCTAGAAGAGACAGGCTCATGGGGGAAGTGCCTTAAGGATGACAGCATTGCTTAGTGAGAGGAGAAATCAGATGTCTCGCTGTGTCCATGCAAAGGCTAAAGGTGCCACTACGTGAGCCAAACAAATGGAGAAACTACGTCATTCTTCAGGCAAACACTGGGTCTTTGTGGTAAAGACATGCTAATGTCCAAGGTCGCAGAGCATGTTGTTGCTGAGGGTATAATGTTTTAAATCAAGGTCTGTCTACCTAGATTTGATGAATAGCTGTAGTGTGATTCCATATAAACTTGATTGCTGATATACCATTTATGAAGCATTAGCATTTTTCACAGAAAAATGTTGCTAAGCAACTGAGAAGTTTGTATGTCATTTTCGTATGTGTAGGTGCTGGATTTTGGTAGAAAATTTGGCTTGCACTTGTGCACCTCAATGTGGGCATATTTCTTCTGATAACCATCATTTTCGCACAAACGCTGCACAAAAGGAAATCAGAACTTGCAGTTTCATTAACCCTGATACTGTAGCATCACATTTTGCCTTTCCGTATACTAATTGGAAAAGATACATTTCTGTGCTAAACTCTCAAGTGAGGAAAATCACTGTAATACTTAGGAAGCCACTGAAATGATAGTAACACATGTCAATTAAGGACCTGTTGCACTGTTTCTCCATTTTGTTTTCTACTCTTCCTTCCTGCACTGTGTCATTTGCCAAGTATGAGCGTCCAGAAGATCTAACCCTAAATGGAAAGTTATGCCCAAGATCCCTGTGAACAATTTCCATGGTTTCTCTTGTATTTCTTTTCAGCCTGTTTTAGAAAGAGGAGGAACAATTTGAAATAACTGGAAAACATCTCAGTTTCACTGCATCATGGATGGCCTTATATACAAAGGGGAGGGGAAAAGGGGGGAACACCAGGAGCGAGACTCGGTCCCATTGGTTTCGTGTGGTTGTACTCTGACAGCCAATGACTGACCTCGAGCAATGGCACCTCCCCAGCCAGCCTGGGGAGGAGGGAGGATGAAGGAGTGGAAGGGGGGGTGGAAAAGGCCAAGAATTTTATAAAAGTTAGTGATTAGAAGGAGCAGGTCTCTTTGCCTGCATCCACCTCACCAGAAGCGTGTAGCAGCAGAGGCACTGTCCACAAACAAGTAAGTATAATGATTTCATTTCTAAACTGTAAAGGTGGTACGTATATCAGCAGCTGAGACACAATGTGTTTATCTAAAGTGGGCTTGGGGAGTTGTTTTTGGTTTTGTTTTTATTTTTTTGTTCCAGGAACAGCTTGCAAGAAATAAGCACTCAGCCATTCTGCAGTCATCTTCCAATGTGACCCACTTGCTGCTAACGCTGGCTTTCTAACTTAGCTTAGTCACTCAGAACCGCTGGAGTAAGTGAATCCTTAGTCTAAGGGGACTAGAGCAATAACATACCTGCATTACTTTCTACTGCTTTGTTTTGTATGTGTTTGTTGATGCTTGTGGCATGTATAAATTTATGTTCTGCATGGAAAAGAGAATGACTGGAAAATGCAGCTGCTCCTGACAAACACCAACGCTGACAGATGTGTAATTATGTGTGTTCATTGCGCAGCTTCTTCTGAAGTATTAGTGCAGTAGCGTGGATAAGATTCTTCGGCGGGGGGGATGTAAGGTAGTCTGCAGTGCAGGAAACTAAGAAATGCTCCTGCATTAGGCTGTAACCTTTCAAGTTGTGAACAGCCAGCTTCAGGACATTGCTCAACAAACTCAAATTCTTGCTGGGTCTGTGATCCTCCATCACTTTCTTGACTATTTCATGTGCCAGATACCCAAAACTATTTAGCCCACTTGAAACCCTCACCTCCTCTTCCCCCAGTCTCCCCTGCTGGCATTTCAAGACTTGAATTCTTGTGAAAGTCTGACAGCATTTTTTTACCTTCTCTGAGAAGAGCCCAGCCCTGAGAGAGAAGCAGCTTCACCCTAATGACCACACTTACTTCCAAGAAACCAGTTTCTTGCCACCTCAGCCATATCTAGCCATCATGAGTGTTCCAGGAGTGCTCTGCATTGACTGCAGCAGCCAGGTCCCTGAGTACATAACCTCCTTGCATACTTGCTAGAGAGATGAAATGGGGGTACATTTATTTCCTCAGGGCTCTGAGGCTAATGTGGGAATTGGGACAGGGAACTGCAGGTCTCACATATTCCCGTCCGCTTGAGATAGGATGTTGGAGCAAGGTGTCTAGACAGACCATGAAGATGGGAAAAAACCTTGTTCTCACCCTCATAAGAGAGAGCAAAAAACAACCAGGCAATTTACCATCAGGTATGCCCCAAGGGACCTATCAAGATGGTGAAATTAGTATGTAAACCAGAAACATCTGCTGCTTTTTCTAGGTGATAGAAGTCTGAATATCTTTTTGTCCCATACCCTTGACTCACTTCTTAGAACCCAGAAATTAAAAATTTTGCTATACTGAAACTTTCACTCCCACAGCAAAGGTAAAGGGAGAAACAATCTGTTCTTCCCTCAGAGCTGCTTCGTACATACAGGAGGCACCACTTCCCCTTCAGGTCCCTAAAGCAAGTACTCACACAGGATCACAGGGTAATTCAGGCTGAAGGGGACTTTAGGAAGTCTGTAGTCCAACTCAATCTCTATTAGTCACATAGTCCAGCTCAAAGCAGTGTAAGTTGTAAGGTCAGACCAGGATGCTCACAGCTTTGTTCGGGTGGGTCTTGACAACCTCCAAGGATGGAGACACCACAGCCTCTCTGTCAACCTCCTCTGCTGCTTGGCTGTCCCAGTAGTGAAAAAGAAGTCTTCATATCCAGTCTGAATCTCTCTAGTTTCAGCTTACGCCTGTTGTCTCTCACTCTCCTCTCACATGCTGCTGTGAAGAGCCTGGCCCTGCCTCCTCGATCACCACTCTGTAGGTACTGGGGGCTGCCGAGAGGTGCCCCCGAAGCCGTCTCTGCTCGAGGCTGAACTAGACCCAGCCCTGCAGCCTTCTCCTCACAGAGCAAGTGCCCCTGACCATCTCGGTGGCATCTGCTGAACTGACTCCAGTTTGTGAATGTCTTTTCCTGTACTGCACAGGCCCAACATTGGATGCAGTACCCAGATGTGATCTAAAGAGTGCTGAGCAGAAGGGGAAAATCCCTGTCCTCCCCTGGCTCTCTAGGCCGGACCCCCGCTCACACAGGACGCTGCTGGCCCTCGTTGCTGGCCCCTGTTCAGCTTGCTGCCTGACAGGGCCCCTGGGCCTTCTCCAAAGAGCTGTCTCCCATCCCGCTAGCCGTGGCGGGATCACCGCCAGGGCTCTGTCCCCAGACAACGGCTGGGCGTTTGTCCTGGCTGAACTTCACGGTGCGCCTGTTGGTCTCTTCCCGCCCCCTGCGCAGGCTCCTCTGGATGGCTGCCCAGCAGTCAAGCGTATCAACTAGTCCTGCCAGCTTGGTGTCATCCGCAGGCTAGATAAGAATGTGCTCTGTCAGCAGGATGGGGCCAGGCTTGCCCGGCCATTCATACCTAATGGTTTGCCCAATATCCAAGCAACCAGACCTACTTAGAAATCGCTTTCCCATGGAGTTCCACAGAGAAGTGAGGCCAATAAATGGATTTATCCACTGTAGTGAGAATATAAGGTGCATAACTCATTATATATCTGTCTCTCCTAAGCACACAAGTGTAAATAAGGAGTAAATCCAGTCAGGTTAACACTGTGCCTACATGTGATGGGCTAAATTTTCGAATACCTTTCATTTTCCCTATCAACAGCACTTACTTATTTATATATGCAACTTTGGTTCTTCAAACCTGCTCTTTGGAAGCAGAATCTCCTGTGGTGCACAGTGCGATGACATGCACACGTGGTTTGTATTGCTAACTGTCAGAGCTGATGTTGAAGGGCTGTATTTACTAGTAGCAACTGAACAGGAAAAGCTGCATGCATGGGATACAAACTGTATTTTGAGAGTTTAGTCCTGCACTTTTGGAACCAATTTTACAAAAGAAGGCAATGAAGAGACCCAAGAGAAAAACTTACAGATTCTAATCCAATCTTTTCCCGTCCGCAAACCAGGACTCAGGTGAGATTTTCTGTAAGATTAGAAGATACCAGTCACTTGAGGTGGTTGGAAAGAAAAGACTTCAATGGAGTATTCATGTTTCTAAGATGACCTGAAGGGGAGTGTAACGGTTTGTTCCTTCCGCTGTTCGTCTTGCCTCTGCCCTTCGGTTCTCACAATTAGTATTAACAGGATGCAGTGCTTGTGCACACATATCCACGAAGATATTTTCCCTGCAGTCCTCCATTGTCGTAGCTGAGAAAAACTTGAGACTTCAGCAGTACAGTAGTTACTTTTACAACTCTGCCATC
>NW_009260842.1:96964-102723 GCF_000687185.1 Egretta garzetta | reverse complement strand
TACACCCCTCCCACCCCCTTTCCTGCGCCGGCCAGCCCCCCACCCCTTCCACTCCCTCCCCCTTTTTACTGGTCACAGGCTGGGGGCTGAACAAAGAACTTTGCTGCTGAAGCCTGACAAATACTCAAGGTAGCCATAAAGCTGGGGGGTTTGTGCGTTCTGTGCAGTTTTATTATTTTGTTTTTTCTTCCACTTTCTAAATAATGTTATGTAAGTGGCTAGGGCAAAGAGAATACATTGTATTCTATTATAGATTGTATTCTATAATAGAATACATTGTATTCTATAATAGAATACATTGTATTCTATAATACAATGTCAACTTGCACTTGTGACACTGTCATACTAGTCCACAGCCTAAAATGGGTAAATAAAAATAAAACTTCTTGAAAAACTTCAGTGGTGGGACAACTCTTAGATGCTGTTACTGAGAACACGGTTCCTTTGAGCTTTCTGCTGCCTGGAAAAGTTGTCAAATTAAAAAAAAAAAAAAAAAAAAAAAGCAGAATAATAAGGCAAATAGGCTTCGTTCTTGGAAGAATGAAATGAGCTGTGCAGCTTTGACAGCCTGGGTACAACCGTTTTTCCTCATAACCTTTAAGGTGCCATATCCAGCTCTTTAAGGGGGGTGTTAATGTTTCTCTGGATGTGGTGGGAGCTTACTCTTTTCAAGATGGCTGTATGAAGTGTTACCAAAGTGTAAGACTGCTCCACTCCCCTTTAAATGCTCAGAGCAGTACCTTACAGCAGAGACACCCTTTCTGAATCCAGCATGGAAGATCCTCAGAGATTATGCTCCACCATGAAAGAATCACAGAAAAATAAAGTCCTGAGATAAGGGTCCTTAAACATTCTGGACCTTAGAGCTATCACTAGCTTTACAACTGCTCTTTTGCACTCATTTCTTCACCATTTCAGTTAGAAACACTGTTCATTTCATTCGTCCTTGTAGCTCAGCAGGGTAGTTGGGAACCACTCACCACAGCCTTACAGATCATTTTGGGGAGCATTTTGGCAAATCTCCACCTACGCCTTCACACTCCATGAGATACTTGCATGGACACTGGAACTAATCTGCTGTCTTCCAGTTCATCATTGTGGAACTACACTGTATTGTTTCAGG
The DNA here is from genome assembly GCF_000687185.1 of Egretta garzetta. Lineage (NCBI taxonomy): Eukaryota > Metazoa > Chordata > Aves > Pelecaniformes > Ardeidae > Egretta > Egretta garzetta. The sequence goes on along the minus strand of NW_009260842.1, from coordinate 101,600 downwards.
CTCTCGGAGTACTCACCTGGACCAGCATTATCCACTGAAAACTTGTATTTCTGTATTTTGGCAATTTGCTTTGCAGGCTGTTTTTGAGTGATAACTGTCTCTTTGTTATCTTTATGCAAACACTGGAAACAAGTGAGATACAACAGACATTAGTCTCATTGCTTATTGCATTGCTGGAGAGCAAGTAGACCCATAATAACATAACTCAAGTGACTGATGAACTTGTATTTCAGCTAGCTGGATTAAAGATTATCTGGATACGCCTACTTGTGCTGTAGCATACTCCAAACTGCAACTCTGAAATCCCATTACTGATTTAGCAATTTGTTAGCTTTGACCTTGGACAAGATCACATTCTTGCTAGATCACAATTTTCCAGTCTTTTCCACAGAGACTGTGAATTACTGGAGTGATTCCTCATAATTTCGCATATCAATTTATTTAACAGCGCGATGGTTTTGATTGAAGTACTTACTACACAAACTACCATTACAGTAATCATAATAACAAGCCAGTTTCCTATTTCTAGGAGACATATCAGTCACAGAAAGCAGGTGAGGGATAAGGAGGGTTACGGGTGAACTTAATTAGCTATGCAACATAAACTATAGCTCTTCAAGTCCTTTTAGGTGGGCCAAACAGGATAACAGCCAGGAGTGACGGAGTTGTGGTTACCACTGTAGCAGGATGCTCCCCAGAGCTCTGGCTACAGCCTGGCAGAGAGAGAGAGGAGCTCAGCAAAGCCTGCTTTTGCAAGACCACAGCATTTCTGTGCTTAGAAAAGGAGGGAACCCTCCCTCATTTGACACAGTCCTTCAAATTCCCTCTAAACTTAGAATGATTTAGCGTTGTTAAGTTGCATAGGATGAATTCTAGTCTCAAACAACTCACAAAAAGGTGTGGGAAAGGTAAAGCAGAAATCCGGACACTGGATCTGACTGGTCTGTACTGGTAGACAATGTCATTTCAATCTTGCACAATAATATTACCAATACCAAAGTAGCTTCAACTATAAATCAGAGACATGGGTTTATAGCTGTCACAGTACTGTGTTGGCATTGTTGCCAGAAAATTTTGCCACCATTTGGCATGGCGCACAGAACTCTATTACTCTATCATGAGTAGCAGCCAGACCCCTGCACCTTTCTCCCCATTACACCCTTCAGCAGGGAGGGCACGACAAGGATTCCCTGGCAATATAATATCTGCCTGCCGGGAAAGAGGATGGAGGACTTGGCTGTGTACATGCTTATACAGGGAGACATATCTGCTGGCCATCTCTGGCCCATGATGAAATGGGAAATGGCATGTTCTCCCTCCCCTCTAAGGCTGAGTTTGGGAATAAAAAATGCAGACGCTGCCCAGAGACCTGCCCCTCTGGAGGAAAACTTGTCATTGGAGCTCTTTTGTGTTTTTAATGATTCATGTCATGGATTTACCACCTGCTGATAAAAACCTGAGTGTTGCTTTAGCTATAGCAAATGATAAACAGAGGGAAGAGAGTCTTTATGTCTCAGGCTCACAGGTTTATATGCATAGGGAAGTAACCTGGACTGTACAGAGGATCTGAGAAACTGTAATTCAATGCCATATAATCAAAACTTTAATAAAATCAAGCATTATGCCATAACAAGACCAAACCTGGATTTCAGGTGCTGGGTATCTGCAGCTGGTAAGCCTCTGCCGCAGCTGAAAAGACAGAAATGGGTGGTGAATCCTTCTAAACGCCCAGGTCTGAACACAGAGTGAGAAATGCTCTACAGTTCTGAAAGAAGCCATGGGGAGGAGAGAATTACAACACAAGGCAGGAGGGTGGGGATGGAAAGGCAGATAGACAAAGTAGCAAATACTGACAACAGAGGTCAGGGAATGGGAGACAGGCATTGTTAGGAAAGGGGTGAAGGTGAGCAATGTGATCCTTGGAGTTCTTCTGATTGGTACCAAAAAGTCCTAAGTGCTTTACAAAGAAGTTTGCAGAGTCTGCCATTAGCATACTTGTTAGCTTGGTGCATGCATGACAGACTGACTTTCCTTTAGTCTCTGAGCAAATCCATGTAAAATGCAGAGGTTTTCCCACTTTGGTTCTGGAAGGATGTGTTAGGATGTGGCTCCTGCAATTCTCTCTTCTAGTTTTGCCAGACTCACCAAGCCAAGAAGAACTCAAATGGATTTCTGGGCATGTGCCTACAATAACATGGACCAGACTGAGAGCCCTCCCACAGAAACACCCGAGTGGTGTCTCTGGTTCACAGCTTGTGATACCATCTCCCCCAGCTTTTAACTGTAATTCTCTTCCACAGGTAAGTCAACATGACCCACCAATTCCCACCGCTGTCTCCAGAGCAGAAGAAAGCTCTTTCAGACATCGCTCAGCGTATTGTGGCTTCAGGAAAGGGGATCTTAGCTGCAGATGAATCAGTGGGTGAGTTCTGGATATCAATCAATTAGCAGTACCCAAGACTTTTTCTCTTAAGTTTGCTTCGCCTTTGAAATCAGTGCAGTAAATTAAAACCACTTAAAAACTGTTGACTGAGCAAGAGCAACTCAGCCAGGCAGGGCTGCATCTGTAACAACAAAAGCTGACAAACTATGGACTGAGAAGGAAAACTCTGAACTGAAGCCCCAGTTCATGACTACATACTGCGACCAGGAGGCTGGGCAAGCTGCATACCTCTCTGACCTTTGTCCACCTCTCTAGGTACCATGGGGAACAGGCTGCAGAGGATCAATGTGGAGAACACAGAGGAGAATCGCCGGGCTTTTCGAGAGATCCTCTTCTCTTCAGATGCTTCCATCAACCAGAGCATTGGGGGAGTGATCCTCTTCCACGAGACTCTCTACCAGAAAGATAGCAGTGGAAAGCCATTTCCAGCTCTCATCAAAGAAAAAGGCATTGTGGTGGGAATAAAGGCGAGTACATGTATAGCTGGCAGCATGTTCCAAGTCCCATTTCCTGTAAAAATTATATATGGGGCTGCACTCTCTCCTGCCATACACTTTTTTTCCATTTTGTGCTTGATTTTTCAAATCACTAGAGGATCTCTGCTATCATTCTCTGCATTGTTTTTGTATAACTAACCAGGGGGCCATTTGCATTTGAAGTAGGAACTTTCCACCCACTAAATCCCATCTATTCAGCCTTCACTGCAATTAAATCCCGTTAGGCAGTAACCTAAACCCAGTCCTTTCTATATCTGACAGAGCTCTCCAGCAGTTCCCTGCAGCCATCTACACATTGCCCCTTCCTCTTACCCCAGTTCACTCCTTTTCTTCGCCTTTGCTCCATTTCCCTCCTTTTCACCCTTAGTGTGTTCAGCCCCCTACTTTACTTGCAGTCAGCCTGCAAAGACACTCTTGCCATGGGTAGGAAGGTAAGGATGAGACCAATCTCCATCTCTCTAGTAACCCTTCCTGTTTTTCTGGTCTCCACAGCTGGATAAAGGCACAGCACCCCTCGCAGGAACAAATGGAGAAACCACCATCCAAGGTAAGGAGAAATCAAAGGAGCCTAAGTTATCACTGGTGCAGCAAAGGCCATGGGATGGCTCATCCGAGTCGCAGCCTTGGCTGGTGTCATGGTACTTTTCAGAGCTATGTCCTGAAGAACTGCTCTCAGTGAATTTCTTTCATCTGCAGGGCTGGATGGACTGGCTGAGCGCTGTGCCCAGTACAAGAAAGACGGTGCTGACTTTGGCAAGTGGCGCGCAGTGCTGAAGATCACCAGCACAACACCCTCTCAACTCGCCATCCAAGAGAATGCCAACACATTGGCACGCTATGCCAGCATCTGCCAGCAGGTATCTACCCTTCAGTAACCTTTCCTGAGATGCTGTTGCCCCTTCTCACTGTTCCCCATGACAACATGCTAGGTAATTTGAAAGGTGGATTTTGGCAAGGAATTTTGGGAAAGATGAGGAAGAAGGGCAGTGCAGCAAAGAGGAATACCAACAAAGTCTGGGTAGACAACAAGAACAGTTTTTCCTTCACACTCCTCAAAACTTCCCTGTTTTTCTTGTCTTAGCACGGCTTGGTGCCCATTGTGGAGCCAGAAATCTTGCCTGATGGAGACCATGATCTCCAGCGCTGTCAGTATGTCACAGAAAAGGTAAGAGATTCCTGGCCCTCTCCTCCCCTTCACAGATCAGTAGCTCATCTTATACAGAGTTTGCGTTCACAGATCTCAGAGAGTTTTGACCAAAAAGGTCCTTCATAACTGCATCACAAAAATGAGTTGCTTATGGTCAAACAATGAATTAATAGAAAACGCAAGAGTAGAATCCGTGCGTTTGGATTCCCACTCTAAATGCCAATATAAGCATTCTCAAGTCTCAAAAAGATGGACTGGAAGCAGAAGCACTTACCCCTCCATCAGCACCTCAGTTTGCAGGGACAAATCTAGTAAATGGGAAGAGTGGTATCCTGGTGATCTCAAAAGCAGCGGTGCCTCCAGGGCAGCAACCCCTGTGATAAATTTTGTGAGAAAGCAAAGTTCAATCTGAGCTTCTCACACTCCCAAGAAATAAGCTGTCTTTCCACAGCAGGCTGAGGTGAAGATTTGAGCAGACGTCTGCATTCCATCCTTCTGTTTTCAGGTTCTGGCTGCTGTCTACAAGGCATTGAATGATCATCACGTGTA
>NW_009260842.1:94263-96931 GCF_000687185.1 Egretta garzetta | reverse complement strand
GTAGCCGTAGCAACTGTCACTACTCTTCTCCGCACCGTTCCTGCTGCCGTTCCTGGTGATTCCTGATTCATTCCTATGTATCCATTCACACTGTCACTCTTGCTGGCCTTGCTCCTACATCTGACACGCTCACTCCTCTGGCACGTAAAGGGCAGGGACTGCAGTGGCCGGAGCACTCTGTTGCTAAGGCTTGAAACCTCTTTCTTGCAGGAATCTGCTTCCTGTCTGGAGGTCAGAGTGAAGAGGAGGCTTCTGTCAACCTGAACGCCATGAATCAGTCCCCTCTGCCTAAGCCTTGGAAACTGACCTTTTCATACGGGAGAGCCCTGCAAGCCTCTGCCCTGGCAGCATGGGTGGGCAAAAGTGAGAACAAGAAGGCTGCACAGGAGGCCTTCCGTAAGCGGGCACAGGTACGAGGCTTCCCCCCATAGCAGAGAGGAGCTGCTCAACGTGAAGGGAGGTGTGTTGTCACCTTCCTCAGGCTCCTCCTGGTGCTTCACGTTCACCAGGGATGTTACTCTATGATTTCCGCCTTGCTTGGTTACTTCTGCTGTCATTCTACATCTGTCTTACTTATTCCAAGCTAACTGCTTTTCCCTTCCTTTCTGTTTCTTTTTCAGATTAACAGTTTGGCTTGCAGAGGACAGTATGTTGTGTCTGGGAAGACTGACACAGCTGCCATGCAGTCACTTTTCACCGCCAGCTATACCTACTGAACATGCAGGAACCTTCCTTTGTCCTGTCCCTCTTCACAAAGTGGAAGACGTTCAGAAATGAAAGAAAAAACAAACAAATCTAATTTCCCTTACCCCAAACAAAACTGGAGATATAATGGATTAGCTTCCTCTCCACCCTTCACTCCCACAATTTACCACAGGAAAATTCTTGTTTCACCTGCTCATTCCAAGGAAGGCTAATTCTTTCCATACAGCAAACAGCTGCCAGTGAATCACAAACCCGCTCTCCCTCTGGTTTAAACTTAGTCCCCAGAACAGTAGGCAGATTAAAGAGTTCCCTAGCAATTCAAATACGTACCCTTGCCCATTAGCACATTTTGCAGCCAAAATCCTGAATTACGAAACCTGACTGTGTCTTCAATCACGGGAATAAAACAGTAATTGAAAACTAATCTCTATCTCACGATTCCTTATTCTGTATAAACTTTACCGTCTCTGTCACACATCCGTGGTTTTCAGTAGCCTATGCAAAGATTAAGTCACAAAGCTTTGCTGCTGGTGAGCTTGGGAAACCCTGGGGAGATCACAGGGAAATAATCCAATAGTGATACAGCTGGGGACATTAATCCTGCTGGCTGAAGTCTGACAGACACTGAGAAAATATGACAGACATATACGGTGAGCAATGCGCTGGGCCCAGGCCAGATAAATAACACCACCATCAGAAGGTTCTCATGCCTCTGGAGAATCGTGCTCGGTGTAAATGAGGCTGCTGTTCACTGAGTTAGGGTTGCACAGGTTGAGTTAGCAAAGATTATTTCCCAAAGCGCTTTTACGGTGGTGTTTTCCACAATAATTAATGTAAAACGTGCAGGGAGGCATCTTGGCCCACGGTTTCACCTTTGGCACGTTGCTATGTACCTGTTGGAGATGTGAGCTTTGTTAGCTAAAGCACAGTTAGACAGTGGTTATGAAAAAAAAAAACCCACAACAAACCAAATAAATGGCAGGAATAGCAGACCTAAGGTTACACAAGAACATTCCCCTGGCAACACGCTACACCAATCAACCAGCAGCACCCTGGAGCCACCTGGCAACCAGCAAAGACAGTGCAACCCAGCAGATCCCCCCTCTGCCTTCAGGGCCACCTGGGACCAAGCCTGCGCAGCTGGAGTCACCCCACTCTGCAGGTTGCTCCTGCCAGAAGGGAAGGGAAAACAGGGAAAATTACTGCCCTGTAACCTCCTCATGTTCTTTGCATTAGTAGCCACTCTTTCATGTAGGCAATAAATAGCCAAACTCCCCCACATGGATACAATCACTGCACAATTCATGCATGCCTTTAGTCCGTCCTGATCTCAACCATGAAGGAAGAGCAAGTGACTTGCCAAAAAAACGCCCCAGAGGCTGATACCGGAGTCAGTAAGACCACCTCTCCTCTGGTTTGGTTGTGGTCCTGTAGGTCTCCGCACACCTGAGTTCAAATAAATCTCTGCTCCTGATGAGGAGCATCCTTCTGATCTACGCAAGATCGCTTCTCTTAACCTGAGAGTGGAAAAAGTGTTCTGCCAAGCTGGCAAAAGAAACCCTCTCACACTTTATAGAACTAAAGCTGTAGCTTTGCTAAATAATTCCTGCTCCTTTGCTGGACATCTGTCACGCACGCTGTGCCTGATGCAGCCGGCGGCTGCGCCCGGGCTCCTTACGCTGCTCTTTGACAGAAGCGTTCGTGACTGGAGCACGGGGACGTCTGCTGAAGGTACCGCCACGAATCGAAGCAAGGCTGCGTACAGACGAAGCGTCATTTCTCACATTTAAAAATGAACGTCCTTTTAAAAAAAAAAACCAGGAAAAGCGGTATTCTCAGCTAATGGCGTGCCCGGATCACAACCGCGGCCTACAGAACAAACTCCCCGCGGAAACGGCCTGGCTGGCAGCACCGGCAACGCCACACCCCGCGGGGGGGATGAGACCCTCCCGAGGCAGCTGCC
>NW_009260842.1:89744-93453 GCF_000687185.1 Egretta garzetta | reverse complement strand
CCCCGGCCGGGGGTGTGCGGCTGGCAAGCGGGCGTTTCTCAGTTGGTGAGGGGCCTCGCTGGGTGTGGAGAAAGGGGTGCTTCGGGGCAGTACGCAACGGGAATGAAAACAGCCCTTTCTGCGTAACTTTTTAGGCGAAACCACGCCTGTGTTGTTGACTAGATTGTGGCAGACGAGGAAGTCAAATAACGTGGGGTAGGCTTCAGTTTTCTAGTTAAAACTAGTGTTCATGTTTTTTGTCTGTGGCTAGTGGTTATTTTCTTTTTCACAGCGGATTAGAAAATCGAGCTGTAACTGGGAAAATGGGTCATTAATCTCGTTAAAAATCTGTTCATGCTCAGAGCAATAAAGTAAGATAGGCAGGTGATGGCTACGTAGAGACAAGCTATGTGGCGAGCAGCATTTGGGCAAAACCCAAAGGTCTGGCTGATGCACTTTTTTTCTCACATGCGTAATGAACCTGCTGTGTCCATGGGATGTATAAACTGTCTACAAGCTAGGTTGAGTTTGGTACTAAAAGGCTGTTAGTCCGATATTAAATTGAAATGTGCTCCAACTCAGCCTTAAGTAGCCCAGAGACTGAAAATACCTGTTTCCCCTGTCAGGAGGAAGGAGGAGAAAGAAGTAGAAGCAGACAAAGTAATTCATCAAGAGAAAAGTGAACCCAGCCTGATCTGTCCCCCGCTGCGCAGCAGAAACTATCTTCCTCCGGAGGATATACAGAGCTGCCTTGAGTCTCACGTCAAGGAGATTTTTGGACCATCACTTCCTGATAATTGGCAGCAGACACCCCTCAAAGAAAACAGGTTAAAGTATCGCCTTCTGGCTCAGCTGGCAGCCGAACTTGGTCATGCTGTACCCAATTCACAGCTCCACCTGATGTGCAGTGCGGAGGATGTCTTGAATTTCTATAGCACTCCTGTGAAGGATGTGTCCAAGTTGGATGAACTGTGCGCCGCAGAGCTACCCCCAAACCTGAAGATCATTTGGCAGCAGTGAGTCGCACCATGAGGCATGGATTTGCTTTGTTTGTGTTCCTAAGGCAGGACTGCAGCACAGAAGCAGAGCCCTTTCGTTGTGGTGGCGGCAAATGAATATATAAATATCACTAATAAAAGTTCATTTAGTTGTCCTCAGGTTTCATTGTTTGTGTTTTATTATACATGGAAAAAAGAGCAGAAGTTCTTCCTGTGAAACAGCGAGGCAGCGTGCTCGGTAACAGTGCTAATGTACTGTGCTGCCCAGCAGTTACAGGGTCCAGTGGGGATAAACAGGGAGGACCGACTCCCCAGTTTCTTCCCTGCACCTCCTAAATGTCTTGTCTTCAGTTCTGAACTCTGTAATGGGCTTCTGTGAGCACCGGTCAGCGATGCTGGGAGCAGCTGGGCCACCAAGACTAGCTGGGCCAGCACACTCTTGGGGAAGGAAGGGGGACGTAAGCCAGCTTGTTTGGTTTTTTTCTTTTTTCCCTTGGGATTGAAAAGAAGATCCTATTGGCAATAAGGTTTTTAAGAGCCATCACAGGTGCCATCTTCACATAAAGCCGCTTGTTCTGCTCAAAACTGCCACCCAAAGATAGCGCTGAGTGGAATTCCAAAATCTCTTAACTCAGTAATGGTGAACTCTCCAACTGCCCAATAAGAACAGCTGCCATCAAGGCGGCTCGTAGAACTCTTCCGTGTTTGTTGAAGGACCATGTTTTTGTAAGTTCCGTTGCTCTTATTTTTAAGTTCTGTAGCTTCTAATAGCTATTAGTTAGTTTTTCTACTATGCATTAGCTGTATGTTAGTTTTTCTGTAGCTGTGGGAAAACATTTAACAGCTGTTAGTTTTTCTTCCGGTGTAACTGATGATGTAGGTTTGCTTTTAATGAGAGGAGGCAAGCAGTGAAGTCAGGAGGGCAAGAAAATAAATGGAGCGGCCTGAGAAATGTGTGGTACTTCGTGAATGCTTTCTGCAAAATGGGTTGTTTACAGCGAGGTTAGATTCCGTATGTGTGTTTGTCGTGGTTTAACCCCAGCCAGCAGCTCAGCCCCACGCAGCCGCTTGCTCATTCCCCCCCAGTGGGATGGGAGAGAGAATCGGAAGGGTAAAAGCGAGAAAGCTCGTGGGTTGAGATAAAGACAGTTCAAAAGGGAAAGCAAAAGCCGCACGTGCAAGCAGAGCAAGGAATTCATTCACCGCTCCCCATGGGCAGGCAGGTGCTCAGCCATCCCCAGGGAAGCAGGGCTCCGTCACACATAACGGTGACTTGGGAAGACAAACGCCATCACTCTGAACATCCGCCCTGCTTCCTTCTTCCCCCAGCATTACATGCTGAGCATGATGTCATTTGGTGTGGCATATCCCTTCGGTCAGCTGGGGTCAGCTGTCCCAGCTGTGTCCCCTCCCCCTGCTCCTCACTGGCGGGGTGGGGCGAGGAGCAGAAAAGGCCTTGGCTCTGCAAGCCCTGCTCAGCAATAGCTGAAACACTGTTTCCAGCACAAATGCAAAACAAAGCCCTGTACCAGCCACTGTGGAGAAAACTAACCCTACCCCAGCCAAAACTAGCACAGCAATATTTCTGGGAATGATCCAGAACTACCCTGGTTACACTTCTCGCTCTCCGGAACCCTAGCTCCCCTGGTTTATTTTAGCTTACAAATACCTGAAGCACGCTTAGGAACTGCTGCTTTTGTGTGTTACGGTGCTCAGCTGCTTTATTCAGCAAACTTCTCAAGTGCTGCTTCTCGTAACTCTGAAGAAATTTAAGAAACCCATTCTTTTCTCCTCTTAAGTCCTGGGGAATTACAGAATAGCGTAAGGGTGCTACTACATGTTCCATTGTGGGGTGAACGTGAGGGAACTGGGGATGTTTCTCTGGTCACCGTGGAAGGTGGCTGTTTGCAAATCCCTGCAGCTTATGGAGAAACACAGTGTGATAAGTTAAATCTGCATCACCTTGTCTGCTTCAGAGACTGTTTGGGAGTGATGAATTGGAAGTAGGAGGGCTGATCTTAATTTGTTTTAGGCAGAACCAGTTGAGAAGATCAAAAGAAAGTGTAAAGAAGCCAGATGAGGAGACTTTTTCTTAACAGAGAGACTGGATGCCAGGCTGGGTGGTCTGGTGTCTCCACGCATGAGAGATAGCTGCAGTACACTGCGAAGAGGCCCCTGGCACATGTACAACTGGCTGAGGGGGGCTGTCCTACACCGCCACCTCTGCCAGCCTGTGGGGGCATCAGCAAAGTCTGCCCATCCAAGTTTGGGGGAGGATGAACTTTTATGTCTAACGCTGACCTCCGGTTTTGAGGAGACATGCCCATTTTCCCTCCATACAGGTACTTGATCAAGGCAGGGACAGATGGTTTTCCTGATCCAAAGAGTCATGTTCCAGAGCCTTCAAACAGCCAAGAGGCACAATCAGCAGACCGGGAGGAGCAAGAACAACTGCTCTGCAGGGGTACCCCCTTCCCGGTCAGATGGGAGTTAGCTGGGGGGCAGAGAGAGGCCACAGCCATCCAGCTGGGTGACCCCCCAAGCTGCCAGTGGTACTACACAGGCCAAGGGCCACAAATCCGTCTTGAGAGATGATCCGACTTCATGATGAAAAGCAAGCCACTGCAATGTTTTCTTTACGCAGTTGGTTGTAAGACTGGACTACAAAAGCTGCTGTTAGCTGCCTAGGCTCGCTGTACAGAGCATATAGAGAATGATGTGCCTTAAAAAAT
>NW_009260842.1:84392-89702 GCF_000687185.1 Egretta garzetta | reverse complement strand
TACACACACACTCCTCCTGAAGCGGAAGGTATCTGGGAAAAGCCAATGTGATGTTAGGTTGAGGCTTCCTGTGCAGAGGGTTGCCTGTCAAGGCTGAGGGTGCTATAAACCTAAAATAGTAGCAAACACATAGAGCTAGCTAAGAGGAAATGCAGTGAACGTGTGTGATAGGTCTACCTTCATCTAGCCAGTCACCCAGAACTTAGGCACTTGCAAACAAGCATGCACACCCCTGTGGATGACCTCTTCTGGGTGTAGGCATCCCTGCGTACCATGTCAGAGGAGAGCCCAGGGCTCCCTTGCTTATTTCAAAGAGGAGAGAGGTGCTCCTGACTGTGCTGCACTATAACTGGAAGGATAAAGCAGTCTTTCAGGAAGTGGAAAATCGAGATTCAAATCTTCTTCAACCTGGAGGATGGGGAAGAAACTCAAAATCTCATCTTCCACTTGTAGAAAAACTGCCTGCACCATCATGCTAGAGGATAAGCAGAGGGGGACAACATCACTGCCAATTCTGAGGAAGCTATTGACCAAGAACACAAGATTTATGCTGTGGTAACAGCACACTTGGGATGAACACAACCCCTGGGTCCACAGCTGCAAAAACTAGGCTACCAAACATAAAGTTTTTATCTTAGAATTCAAGCCCCTGCTAACCCTCTGCAGTATGAGTGGACTTTGGTGCTGCTGACTGGGCAACTTGAATGGAGCATTCATTGCTGATAAGATTTCCTAACATTTCATTATTCTAACACAGCAGAACAGGGGCTGCTTCCACAGCCAAATTAATTCTGCAGAAATTTCCCCTGTAGAATTTGGATCAAAGTTGTAATGAGGGACCCAGAACGCTATCTATGGTTCCTCATGGTCACAGAAAGCCTGCACGGCCCAAGTCTGATCCTTATATTCCTAAGACTAAAGCAGATATCAGTAGAGTCAGAATAAAATACCAACCTGGAGGAAAACATGGCAAGACCAGGCACAAACAGACATCCCAAACTTTCTTTGTGTCACAGGCAAATGAAAGAGACCAGTCTACACGTTTTGGTTTTTTGATAATTTTTTTTGCATCTGTTTTGGAAAAAATATACAAAAAAAGCCAAGAAGAACCAACATGGAAATGTGAGGTAAACATTCCAGTAAAAGTACAGACAGAGGCTCCATTCTTTAGAGGAGACACACAGCAGTTATCACCATGCTAGAAGAATGAGATGCAGGAAGATCCTAGAAACAGTGAAAAGTCATATAATGAAGCCTTTGCCCCAGTTCTAGCCATTGTAAAAGGGCTCTTTTTTGTTCTTCCCTCCCCACCCCCCACCCACATTTAACTGTCTTTTTTTTTCCTTAAACAAAGTTCTTAAATTGTAAAATAGCAGTTTTGATATAAATTCTGTATGGCAGAATTTACAAAAATGCAGACTGCTACTACAGGCTGTGTCAGGTTTGGCGTTTTGGTTTTTGTTTTTTTTTTTTTTTTCTTTTTTGACTTTCCAAAGCCCCTCAGTGAAAACTACACGGTCGGGGCAAAAGTGGCTTCTTCGTTATGCCAATCTGAATGCCAAGTAATGCCACTCCGCTGGAGAAGTGATGTCACTTTTCCTTTGCACCAGTGTTAACTAGTTACCCCACAAATCTATGATGAAGTCATGAAACACTTAAAGCCCAGCCTCAGCTCCACAGTGGTGGCTGTATATCCCCATAGTCAATTCCTGAAGCCAGGTTTCACTGGGAGCTTCAGCTGGGCCTCAGGGAGGAACGGAGATCTAGGGAGATGATATAGTCAGCTCACATGCTATCAGCTACTACAATAAATTTTCATGTCCAGTCTGTCTATATTGCAGACTGAGTATGTTGTTTTAGTTATTCTCCAATAACTAGCACAATCACCCACACCAGAACAATCAGGCTTTGATTCAGTCAGGTGCTTAAGGACAAGTCCACCAAGCAGTCTAGAAACTGGATGGCTACCTGAAGTCCATAATGCTAAGGAATGCTTAAGTAGCTCACTGAATCAAGGATGGATGTCGATTACTTGTTGATAGTGTCATTTGGGTTAGATTCCTGATCACCATTATTTTAATCTGAGTTAAATATACGCAATTACTTCAGATCTATGCTGAGCTTACTCAGATCAGAACCTGACCCACTGGTAGAAGCACTCCTTATGGTAAGAAAAGGTAAAAGTGAATTTTTTTTTTTCAAGATATATAAATTCAAAAATGAAAAAAAAAATTGTGTGTACAAATATCACATAACAACATCAACAATTCCATAGATGTAGTTCCTCAGTGCACACTTTAAACAAGAAAAGGTTTTTTTTGTTCTTTTTCCGTTTTGCTTTTAAATTCTGGCATAATAATATTAAAGCTGACAAAAAATCAGGGCAAGCTACATCACTTCCTCATACAAAAAAAGTACAAAACATTAGCCTCTAACTAGACATAACATAATACTGGTCATCACAGTTAGACATTTAGTAACTGTGTGTCTTGGAGTATTGTACTGGAGGGTAATAAAAAATAGCTTCTGTTGCCAATCTTCCATCTCAGGTTACTTCAGTCATAGAGGCAGAGTGATTCTGCAAAAAGGAAAAGGCAAACACATGAGTATTTGTATATATTTTGGCATTTACATATCGTAGGGTGTAAAATGAATGAGAAAAACCTTCAGTAACAAAATTGGTTGCCCAGCAAATGTAGGGCTTTAAAATGAAGAGATCATTGCAAATGTGACTGCCATCTATCCTGAGCTCGTGGTGGGAAACACTTAACTCAAGCCCTGCTTCTGGGCTACAGGCACTCACCAACAGGCTTGAAAAACAAGTTGCCACTTTTTCAATAGAGACTTTCAAACTGGACTGGATCCTGTCCAGAAGGACGTGCCAGTACAGGCTCAAGCGCTTCACACAGTCAGATAACGAATACAGTGGGTCTGTCTGCGGTCATGAAGAGCCTAAAAGAGCATGGTTTGGCTTCACTTGATGTGTGCATGTAGATCCTGCACAGTTTGATACCAGGGAACATATACAGCTTAAAACCATACAGAGGTGGGGTCATTATGCCAAAACACACGGAGCCACGGATATATAGCAACACAGAAGTCCTCTTTAGGTGGAAACAGTGTTGATTCAACCTTCCTGGAAGCCAATGTCTAGGACTTCAGTGGTACTCCTGAGTCATCCTTGGATCACGCTGCATCTGGGGGACTTGTGTGGGTGCAAGGCAAAACAAGAGTGGGAATGGAGGCAGAAATCTGCACAGAAGACTATGCCCCTCCTGCATCTGAAGAAACAGTAATAAGCAGCCACTCCCAAGGGCTTGTTTATAATAGCTTCAGAGTAGGATCAGTTCTTTCCCAAACTACCCCTCCATGGTAAATGTACAGTCATTTATAGACTGATACCTTGAACCAGAGAAAATGATCTTGCTTATTTTCATGGACATCAACAGTTAAGGCCTAGTCCCTACCTGCACTTCACAGTCCAGAAGCTATAAATAACTGACTAGACAAAATTTTTCTCACATTCTATGAATATTGTCACCTTTTCAGGCCCTTTTTCATACATGATGCAACATGGAATATTGTCACCCTTTCAGGCCCTTTTTCATACATGATGCAACATGGATATATAAATAGCACTTGGTTCCTGGACTGCAAATCCATCGAGAGAACAGTTAATGCACACAATTCTGCAGATTTACTTAGAAGTCTTCCAGTAAATCTTTGCCTCATTGAAATTGACTTTTCAATAAGCAAAACATTTCCAGGAGTTAGAAACAGTGTCTTTTCCATTTTTTTAATTCCTATTTTCGGTTTATTTGTCGAAAGATTTAACAAAATCACTGCTGATATTGCCACACACCATGTACACAGGAATGACAGGCCATCTAATATGGGAAGTACAATGTAAAGAACAAATAAATTACACCAGGGCATTTCAGATACTACAGTTCCTTCTTGTTCGCAGAAATTCTTGGCATGTGGCATTTTCTTGCCTGTTTTGAAAGGACTGGGTATGTTCAGTTACGCCGACACAAGCCATTTGAAGTTAGTAGTTTAACACAAACACCATCAATGAAGATGCACCTACTAGCCTGTTTTTTGGGAAAGTTGAAAGAATGCTATTAAATTCTCTTCTGATGACTTAGAGATAGAAAACAGTATATGATTTCATCATCTTATAGAAGATACTGAACAGTAGTAAGGATAAAAAACTAATCTCTATAATATTTTTCTGGACAGCATAGTTTATCCTCAGGATTATGAAAGTTAGAGTAAATTCTTAAGACATCCCAAAAGCATTCCGAAGTGTAATTAGGCAGAATTATCTTTACTTTTCTCTCAGTTTGCTACTCTTCTAAGCAAAAGTTTGTTATCACAAACGATAGGCAGAGGCATGTGAAATCCTACTGCTTTAGCTTTGGATGTGCACAGGGCAGAAGATCTACAGCGTTTAAGTTTAAGGGATTAATGCCTGTGGTGGTTTGACCCTGGCTGGATGCCAGGGGCTCACCAAAGCTGCTCTATCACTCCCCTCTTTAACCAGACAGAGGGGAGAAAAGTAGATCAAAAGGCTCATGGGTCGAGACAAGGACAGGGAGAGATCATTCACCAGTTACCGGCATGGGCAAAACAGACTCAACTTGATAAAATTAATTTAATTGATTATCAATAAAAATCAGAGAAGGAGAGCATAAAAACTGCTGAATATTAAACCACCTTCCTCTCACCCCTCCCTTCTTCCTGGGCTCAACTTCACTCCCAGATTTCTCTACCTAGTCCCCCCCAGCAGCGCAGGGGGATGGGAGTGGGGGTTGGGGTCAGTTCATCACACATTGTCTCGCGGCTTCTTCTACCTCGGGAGAGGACTCTTCCCCTGCTCCAGTGTGGGGTCCCTCTCACAGGAGACAGTCCTCCACAGACTTCTCCAACGTGAGTCCTTCCCACGGGCTACAGTTCTTCACGAACTGCTCCAGCATGGGTCCATAATTTCCATGAGGTGCAGTCCCTCAGGAGCAGACCGCTCCAGCATTGGGTCCACTGCGGGGTCACAAGTTCTGCCAGCAAACCTGCCTCGGTGTGGGCTCCTCCCCCCACGGGTCTGCAATGGCTTGCCAGGAACCTGATCTGGTGCAGGCTTCCCACGGGGTCACAACCTCATTCCTTTGGGCATCCACCCGCTCCTGCGTGGGGTCCTCCACGGGCTACAGGTGGAGATCTGCTCCACTGTGGACCTCCATGGGCTGCAGGGGGACAGCCTGCCTCACCATGGTCTTCACCACAGGCTGCAGGGGAATCTCTGCTCCGGCG
>NW_009260842.1:84065-84373 GCF_000687185.1 Egretta garzetta | reverse complement strand
GGGAAAACTTCTAGCAGCTTCTCACAGAAGCCACCCCTGTAGCCCCCCCACTACCAAGACCTTGCCACAGAAACCCAATACAATGCCTTAAACCAATCTCTCTGCTGATGCAAATTCACCCTGTTCCGTGGGCTCAATGTTAGGCATAAAACCAGCTCCCTGTGTAGTTATGCATACAACTAGTTTTTACTCTGCCATAACAGAAAATGTGCTTGGTGATGGTCTGGGTGAGAGGATTTACAGTACCTGTGCACTCAATGTCTCCAGAGGACTTTCCACTCTTGGAAAAGCCATTAGCGGCATTCCTC
>NW_009260842.1:70940-84051 GCF_000687185.1 Egretta garzetta | reverse complement strand
CGGTTTAGAAGGAGCTCCATGAGTGCCTTTAAAGTTATGGACAACACATATCCCCTGTGTAATGCAGAAAAAAAAAAAAGTGAGGTCAGCATGTTCTGTCCCAAGAGAAAAACTCTCAGGAATTACCATCAGGGGTCTCATGACTGCCAGTTTTTGCAAATAACTTAACCTGGGATTTCGTTCAAGGCATTTATCTCAGCCTTGGGCTACAGCGCATTTACTGACATAGTCAGGAGTGGTGGAGTACCTTGGTAAATGGGTTCATCTAGCCTGTAATCTGAGGTGATAAGCCATTCTCAGACTTCTTATGTTTATACAGCAAAGACTCCCACGTCTGCTTTATCATCACAGAACCACGGACTACCCTGATGATGCATTTTATTGGCCAAATACTCCACTGGATGGCTGAATCTACCTCACATCTGGATTTAGCTCATTTAGCACCATTCCTGCATACTTCCAGCACAGCTGCAGTGGTGTTTATCCTACAAGTCCTTCCCTTGCACACAACAAGACTTACTGCACCCACATGGTGATGCTAAATAAGAGCAAACACACATGGCAGGTTGGGGCTCGGGAACACAGTGGAAAAAAGGACAGGATCTGACATGTCTGCTGTCAGGGTGATTCCTGCAGCCAGCTCCTTGCTGGGTCATCTCCTTTTCTGCTCTTTAGATCTGGGCAAGTAGCAGGCTGCAACCTGGTTGAGTCTTGTGCCAGTAGCAGGAATTTCACAGCACCCCTCCCCTCCAAGCTCTGGGGAGACCCCTTCCACCACTTCATAATTGGGCTTGTGACACTTGCAGGGTGGCAGAAGGTTGGTAGGGCCAAAATGTGGCTAGGAGCAGTCTGTCACTGCTAGAATCATAGAATCATTTTGGCTGGAAAAGACCTGTAAGACCATCGAGTCCAACCATTAACCTAACACTGCTATCCCACAACTAAACGACATCCCTAAGCGCCACATCTACACATCTTGTAAATACCTCCAGAAACAGGGAGTCAACCACTTCCCTGGGCACCCTATTCCAGTGCTTGACAACACTTTTGATGAAGTTTTGTTCCTCACATTCAATCTAAATCTCCCCTGGTGCAACTTGAGGCCATTGCCTCTCCTCCTATCTCTTGTTACTTGGGAAAAGATGCCAACACCCACCTGGCTCCCCCCTCCTGTCAGGCAATTGCAGGGAGCAGTAAGATCTCCCCTCAGCCTCTTCTTCTCCAGGCTAAACACCCACAGTGCCCTCAGCCGCTCCCCATCAGCCTTGGGCTCCAGACCCCTCACCAGCTTTGTTGCTCTCCTCTGGACATGCTCCAGCAATGCAATGTCTTCTTGTAGTGAGGGGCCCAACACTGAACACAGCATTCAAGGTGCGGCCTCACCACTGCTGAGTACAGGGGCACGATCACTTCCCTGCTCCTGCTGGCCACACTATTCCTGATACAAGCCAGGATGCCATTGGCCTTCTTGACCACCTGGGCACACTGCTGGCTCATATTCAGCCGGCTGTCAACCAACATGCCCAGGTCTTTTTCCGCCAGGCAGCTTTCCAGCCACTCTTCCCCAAGCCTGTAGCGCTGCATGGGGTTGTTGTGACACAAGTGCAGGACCCGGCACTTGGCCTTGTTGAACCTTGCACAGTTGGCCTTGGCCCATGCTGTGGGAAACAAGTACTGCGAGCACATAGATTGCCCTGACCAGATATATGGGGTGACTGTCTCCTCTATTGCATGGGGTAGATTTAAAATGGCTTTCCCAGTGGGAATCAGACAAACTTCTTACATTGAAGCCAAGGAGATTCAGGTCAGAGGTTGCGAACACCTTTTTATTTAAAGGGAACACAAGAATAAATGATATGTGAAGTTTGGGGGTTTTTTTAAGTACAGAATAGAAAAAAAAAAAACCCCAGAGACAAGACAATCTAGATTTAAGAGGTCTTTGAAACCTAATCCCCCCTGATTGCAGGGATAAAGTGTCTGTTGCTACGCATTGGATAGTTTTGAAGCATATTTTTGATTAAATAGTACCAGGCACATCTCTTGGTAATAGTGAGAATCACCTTGACTGCTGTGTGGGTAAATCCGCAGCAAGAGATCTCTCACCAAACAAAAGACTTAAACCACACAGACAACAGGGTAGCAAGTAACATTTGAAGTCCAGAGAGATGCTGATTCTATGTTCTGTAGGAAGGCCTTTGATAACATTTTAATACATTTGGTTATCCTACGAGATGGTGCACAATTTTAGCTCAACTCCAAATGCTGCAAAGGGAGGTAGTTTTCTCTCCCAGGGAGTTTGTCCTGACCTTTCTTTTTATTGCACTTCTTTTATGGTCTGAAACAAAATGGGGAACCAGGACCACTGGTTAGAGCTCCGGACAACACCCTGTATCTCACATTTTTGCCAGGTACCAGCCAGACAGTGGGGTTTTGCAACACAGGGGTGTCAGAGGAGAAGTCTCAAGCATGCCCCTCTTTGAACATGAGTTGAAATCTGCACCAGTTTTAAAGCATTTTCCAGGACAGGTCAAGTAAGAACATGTACAGTAATTACAATAATCTTGAAATACATACAATGTGCAAATGTCATCATATTAGTCTTATTAATTAGTATCAACCTGATTTCATATTAGGATTTTCTCTGATGATACCTTTAATTAGATGGGGCTAGAATTAGTTCTTAGCAACTGGATTAATCAGCTGCAATAGGCCACAAGAGAATAGTTTTTGGGTTTTTTTTTGTCTTTAACAGAAATATTTTTAAAAGGAACACAGAAAGGCTGATGGGCTTACCAGAAACAAAGCTACAGCACTCCCCAAGATGAAGCCTGCAATCACGTCTGAACAGTGGTTTCGATACTCAGAAACTCGATTTAGCCCGGTGAGGAACGCAGCACACAGGGTACCCAGACACAGCACAGGTTTGGCTAGCCTGCTACTCTTTGTTTTAATTGTGCTTGTGATGTACATCTGAAAGAAAAGGCAAGCCAAAAATGAAACGGGGCTCTGCCAGAAATGCATCTTTCTCCACCCAGACAAATCCTAAATCAGCAAGGATGTGACAAACCCCATGACTCATTAAAAAAAAGCATTGGGAAACAGAGGAAGAGGTTTAAGGTAATTAAAAGAACACTTTTAAGAGAACAAAACATATACTGTTAAATGCTCTTTCAGGATGTCAAATATCCCCCCAACTGTACTGTTGAATTTTTTCTAAGCTGGTATACACAGGCTCAGTTTCCCTGACTTCCTAACTTGTGCAAGTACTTGCTCATACGCTAGCAGACACGCACTCTGAATGTGCATGACTAAGTGTTTGCAAAGGGAGTAAAAAAACTATGTTTATACTCCTGCAGAAACTGTGATGTACACATGATGGAGTGCCTAGCATCCATATGAACTAGCTGCTCCAGTTTCCTAAGTGGTGTTCAGTATAAGAAACAGAGAACATTAAGAGAAACTGTTCCAGACATTTCCTCTGCAAGACGAAATGAAACACAGAATATGAGAGAGATTTCTTTCAAAACAAAGTTGATTCTGAAAATCTAATTCCAGAGCATGAAGTTTCACTGTGCTCTGAATATTTTTTAATGAACCCCACACGTTTTTGGCAGTTTGTGTTTTGTTTTAAATGCATTTTGACAACAGAGAGTAAAACCACGTGGGTCACAATTAGCAGCCAGTCATTAATTCCAGAGTCACAAATTAACAAAGCTCAAGTGAAGCAAGCGTGATGGCAAAACAATTCCATAAAATCCTTTTCAGCAAGGAAGTATGGATGCCTGCATGATTTCCAAAGCTTTGATAAGCAAAGCAAATACGTCACATACATTTGCCAGAAGTGTCTCCAGATGACACATTGCCTTCCATACATGAAATAGAATTGGGAAGATATATTTGAAAAGTTAATTTGATTCTTATTACCAATCAGCCCGTAAATGAACCTGAGTCACATAGCATAGATCTGATCCAGTGCAAGTGCAAACCCCTGTTCTGCTGGGGAACAGGAAGATTATAAACCATGGAAGTGTCTCGTCCAGTGTTTAATATCAAAAGATGCCATTTTATTTGTAAAGACAAAAATATGTTCTCTTGTTGTAAAAACAAGTAAAATCACCAGAGCTGAAAATATTTCCATTGTTGACCCTTTTTCAGGGTCAGAAATGGAAATATGGTTCTGTTAGTCTTCTGGACAAAAGACTCCATAGAAGATCCGTATTGTTTTAATCACATCTGCAGTAACACCACAGCTGGGATCTCTGATTGTGCTGTCCGCAGGTTGCAAACCTCATCTTTCTCTTGGGATGACTTCATTCTGGGGCAGGGCACTGCTAAGCGCTTTGCCACGGGTGGCACTGAAACCAGAGCAGGACTCTGCAGGATGGTGGAGACCCAAGAATTGCTGCTCTCCCTTGCTGCTGCTGCGGCAGGTAAGGACACTGTGCTGCCTCACACTGCCGGTCTCTGGCCAAGACTGCAGTGGCTTGGCTGGGGTGAAGCTATCTTGGGATTTTCCTGTCCCTGGGCTAAAGAAAGGAGGTTTGGCTTGGTGCTTCCAACTGCAACTACCAGCACAGCTTGCTTCACACCCCATGAGCTATTTGGCAACCATGGGCAATTATTTTACTGTATTTTAATGCTTGTCCCTTTCTTCATGAGCCAGGTATACAGAGGTCACTGATGTATTTTTTACTCTAACTTTCTCCCTGTCTGTATTTTTTTTTCCATTTTCCCTGACTGGGCCATCAAACGTCCCTACAGCTGGCTTCCCCTCACTGGCTGGTGTTAAAAATGTCAGCCTTAAACCCCATACAACACCTAACTCTAGAAGAAGAGAAGGGATGCAGCAACCACCCCCTGGAAGGGAAAGGGACAGGCCAGAGAAACCAACCAGGGGAAGGCAGATCTGACTGCTTCTGGACCTATACCTAAGCAAAATTATACTTTCACCTTACATGAAACTGAAGTACTAGACTTCTAACAGCCAAATTTGCCAAATCTCTGCCTGGGGAAGTAAAGCCTTCTGCCCTTAAATCTGCTGCTGAGCACATCCTTTGAAGGTGAATTAAACTTATGAACTGGAATATTATGGTGCATAATAAGACTGGGAATGGGACTAAGCTACTCAAGAGGTTCCTGCTTGCTTTGTTTTTCCCACCTAATACCTGACTGCAGCACATGCCTTGACACGACAGCTAGCAACTGAGCACTAGGCGGCAATCTTGACCCAGTCTTTGCTGGTAGGTTGAGCTGCACCTGACTGTCACCAAAACTCACGGTTAAGGTTCGTCTCTGGAAAACAATAGGAAAAAATACCGTGAAGTGCCACCGTGTGAATGATTACCGCCCTTCCTTTCACCCTATGGATTTCTTACAGCAGAAGCCAATTCAAACAAGCAGTAAGGAGATGGTTTGCTTTCCTACTCCCCAGAAAGCACTACCGTAGTTTACGGCATCCGAGGGAAAAGCATCACCTCTTTAAAGTAACAATGCAGTCCTGCTGTGACTGCTGCAAACCCTATTTACGAGAACAACCCACATGTGCTTGTTTTCTTACAGGTATGAGATGAAGCTGGATCTTTGGGTCACCCACGCGGGAGAGTTCTTGTTTTTACAGATGGGAAGTATTTAATCTATGTGAAGTTTCACTCATCTCGGCAGGCAGACGTAAACTTGTAGTGAAGAGAACATTTTTAGCAACGAGGGTAATTAACCATGTGAACAGATTGCCAAGGGAAATCTGTTTTACACCCTCATGAGGAGGGTTTAAAACAAGACAAACTGCTTTCCCAGAAGGTGTGCTTCGGTTCATCCACAAATCACACACTGAGCTCAGAAAAAACTGGTAGAGCTTCTCTATTCTGGTCAGACTTCCCAGTCACTGTGCTTTGAACTTTATTGTCCTGGTCCTTAAGCTGAGATATTTTTTAAGATTCTCACAATGTATTTACCCTTTCACTTAGAGCATGTTTTCAAAGCTTTGTGTAAGAGACAAAAATCTCAGTGAAAGTCATTTACATTTGATTTCCTACATACAGCAGGTGTTTTTGAACATTTCCCAAAATGTTATTTATAGGGTAAATTTTCTTACAAAACTCAAAATGTCAAAACCAGTCATCTGATGGGTGGAAGAGGGAGGAAGGACATGAACATAAAAAGATGTGAAGAAAACAGAATAAATCATATTAAAAAACAAACTATGTGTGATTTAACTGCATAAGTTATCTATTCAGCTTCTTTGCTGTGCTCTTATCGGTACACTCAAGCAGTGTATTTAAGGGGTGTACAATGTATGATAGTAGTATTCATCCTGTGGGTAATTCCTCTCCCATCTTTTTCAGACAGACAAAAGCATAGACAGTAAGGGAGGCTTTTTTGTTTGCAAGTTTAAAATAGACATACATACATATTATATATATTTATATATATGTGAATATATGCATGTATTTAGAATGTATGTTATATCTATGATGAGAAAGGCAGAGTGGAAGAAGTCTGTCTTGTCTTTTCAGCAGAAAGCGGGGAGATTTGTATTTTCATTGGGAAGTTCACACTTTCATACCAACACTGGAAAATTCTGTGCAGAAAATCTTTTCCTTTACCATAGAGATTTCAACAGTAAGAGAGAAGCAGAGCCCTTGACAATGAACGATGTGTATTGCAGAACATGATGCAGTCTCCTAGATGCTCAGTGCAGCTGCTTGAAGTGCCAAGGCCTTGAATTACATTGATTAGTCTGGTAGGTGTTAACGTAGAAAGGGAAGAAATTGTTGATGGGGTCACAGGGACCTGGGTTGCAGAAGGGATTTGCTGTAGTGTTCTCTGCTATTCAGAATTCCCCAAATGTTGGAAGTTTCATGTTCAGGTATATTGCATCACTCTAATCTAGTCAAGAAGCAACGCGCCCAGGCGTACTTGTGATCCAGTGTGATGAGGTAGAGTCTTCTAATCAGATGGAGGTGACAGAAAGCATTACTTGAGGGTGCTGCTAGGCAAGAGATTAGCTGAAGAATCTTAAAAAACACTACTAAACAGCCAATGTAAGTGATTAGTTGTATCTTTCAACCACAGAGACCCTGTTGTGACTGTAAAACAATTCTCCTTGCTTTCAGTCCAGAGGCAAACAGGAGGATCAGCAAGGATATCTACCTCCTCCCTATAATAGCAAGTCCTCCAGTTGTGCTGTACTTTAATTTTCCATGTTCTGGCTGAACACTACCATCTGTTAGATGTCCTTGTCATTGACTATTTCACGACCTTTCTCAGAAGAGCATGAAGTAACAGCTGTTTAAAGATGATGTAACTGGGATACCCATATGCAACATATGATTTTATCATCTATCTTTTGGGTTTTGCCAGAAACGTTAATGAAATAAGGAGTATTTCTAGCCTGTAATTTTCCCTTGGGAAAGGTTCTTAGAAGCATGTGTTTCTAACTGTACAGCAGCACATACTATCTACAGTGACTGCCATCTCTTCCTGCAGTACTTCTGGGAGACTAATAAAACTTCATTAGATGCCATTCTAATTTTTGTGTAAGTATGGAAGCCAGGGCTGCCAGCTGTTTTCTCTTTCTCCTACTTTAGGCATACAAGATTCATCTCTGCCTGCAGAGATCACGGAAGTGATGCTTTGGGTTCTCCTCAGCATCTTTGGCAGGTGACAAGAAGACTAGTTGATTAAATATAAAACCCAGATTATAAAAAAACCTACCTCAAAAGCCAAACCAGTCACAGTGGGAGTACTGTCACTAGCAGACTAATGAACAGATCAGTAGAGAGACATCTGCAGAGGATACTGGAGGTTCAGTGACGGGAGGAGACTCTCAGATCTCAACAGACATTTATACAATGGAAGACAGTGTCTGTGCTGATTCCATTCTCCTGCCTCCTCATGCTCAAACTGTTTTATTTTTCTTGCTCCATGGTTCAAATCTTCAGCTTTATGCAAAATACAGCTATTACTAACCAAATACCCCGTGTTTCATGTTCATTAGCCCACGTTATCATGCACATCAGAATCAGCAAGACACTTCTCCAGAACTTGTGCACAGCACAATTATTAAGCAAAGCTTGATCTGCACACTGCATTTCTTGTGTAATGCTCATGTTATTCCCAGCTGACAGGCAGAGAAAAGACAAGTGACAACACCTTTGGTGCTAGAGAGTGTCTTCAGACAGATAACTAGGCTAAAATTGGACTGTAGGCTGAAATGCCTGAAGCGCAGACTTTTATGACCTTGTGGCTCAGAAACAACTCCATGTCCTGCCTCGGCCTGGTATCTTCCTGTGTGGGGAGAAGTGCAGGCCCATCGCAGGTATGCTTGAAGGACTAGGACTCAGAAACACTGAACTACTGGGGACTTAAGCTCATGAAGGAAAAACATTATTCCCCTTCAGTTGTAGAAATCAGCCTGTTTGTAGAAGGCTTGCCTTCCTAGGAAACAAGGGTTGGTCCCTGAAAGGGTGTAACTAGCTTAGGGCAGAAGCAGGACCAAGGCTGACCCTGGAGCTTCCACCTAAGAGGTTATCATGATGAAAACAGCTGCTAAAACAATGTTGAGTTTATTGGGAATTGTATTTCACACACAGTTGCTTATGGCTCAGAAGTAATGCATGCAAAATGTTACAGGCTTTCCAAACATTTCTCAACAAATCCTGATCAAAGGAGTTATCAGTTTGTATCTCCATCATTATTCATGCAACATTCAGTGCAAACAGATGGATACTGAAACAGCATTGGGTGGCCTCTCCATTTTATAGTAATAATGTGGTGCTCTATTCATCTGCTACCAAGATCAGGGCAAAATATTCAGTAAATACCCAGTAAAATTCAGTAAATTCAGTCATTGGTAAGTTTAAGGCTTTTCTTAAACACTGATGACCTACAGACAGACTCTGCCACTCATTTGAGTCAAGCTCAATGGGGGAAAAAAAGGCCTAGTTAAGCCATTTTGAGATCAGAACTAGTCTAAGTCCTTGTATCTTAATGGCAAAATCACCAAGGTTTTCTACTTTGTGACTAAGCTTCTTGGATCAATTTTCAAACATTACAGAAACTTTAGCCAGAGAACACAAAGTAGCAGCCAATCTGTTTCACTGGACTTTTAAAGACAGACAATTTCCTTCCTGGCAGTATAGCAGTGTCATCTTGTCAAGATGTCAACTGGGGTCCATTTCTCTGTGATAACAGCAACATTCTGGCACTGACTTTTATAACAACCTTCTTTGCATGGGGAATTCAGGTCCTAAACAAGAGGAGCAAAATCCAGCCTAGTTCAGCCTCCCATTGAAAGGGCACAATTTACATTTTAAATGTTCAACAACCCATAGCATGTGAACAAAAGAAATAGCAGTGATCCAGAAGCCATTTAAGCATCAACTGCATTTTAACGTTCATGTAGCAGCGCCAGGGAGAAGAGGTTGAATGCATGCTCAAAGGCCTCTGAGAAAATTAGCAGCAAAGACAAGATTAGGACCTCATGCCTCCATATCATAATGCTACAAAAGCAATGAGGATTTGATTTTCTTATACTAGGATTGGTAGAAGAGACAGAGAAGGAGATTTTCCCCTATGGATAAACAAAGCTCTCCTCAAAACAACCCTCTTTTTTCTTCAAAAACCCATTGTAAGAAAAATGGCCCCATCTAGGTACACACACAAGTGCACCTCGTACAAGCTAGCAATCGTCACTGGCACTCACCGTGGCATATAAAGCTGAGTAGATGCTCAAAGCAGCATGTTTGGATGGAAAGGATCTTCTTGCCTTTTCAATCACCTCCACATCCCCAGTGCAGATGTTGCCATTGTTTATGAACTGGTGGTGGGTCCGACAGTCGTTTCCAGTGTAGTTGGGTTTACATACAGTCAGGAAGTAGGGAGCCAAGTTCCCAGTCACAACCTGGCCAGCGTTTACAAATATGTCAGTGGCAAAAAGGCCAAATGCAAACACTCCTGTGAGGAAAGGTTAAAAATAATGATTATTCAAACAGGTTTTAAAAAAATCCTGGTACCTGAAAGGGAGACACATAATGAGACGTAAGGGACAGAACTCTGGAGTCATTAGCTGCAAAAAGCCCCTGCTGACTCCAGCAGAGTCCTGCATTAAAGGCATGGCACAAAAGACTGCATGCCCCAGAAGGACTCAGAAACAGGGAAAATGATAAGCAAATGCCTCAGTACCTGTGTGATTCAAGCTCTGAACAGAACTGTGAGCTATAGATTTCACTGAAAACTTTGCACATATACCAAGCCTGTAAAGTTTCCACTATGACAAAGGCTCACAGCCTGCAGTCAAGTGTCATACACATGAGTTGTAAAAAATGTTCATGTATTTGATGACATCTGGGCCAAAAAATGGTAATATAACTGCTCTGAACATGAGAGAACAGTGCAGAGCTGAAACATAATCCTGCGCTTACCTTAGCGTAACTATCTAGTGTCAAGTACCTTTTGGATTTTGACTATTCACTGTCCTGATGTTGAAAAATTAAGATCCTGATCTAGTAATATTTTGCAGGTGCTTTGGGAAACATCCTAATGCTTTCTCTGGAAGGCATTCCCACACAGTTGCAGTTCAGCTCATGTCACTGGGACCGCATACCTGCAAATGCTAGAGCAGGAAGCATTTGCTTGAATGCAGGAGCATTTCCAGTGTTGTGGAGCATCCCTTACTCAATACTGCAGTTGTCACATCCTTCACTGACTCCCCGTGAGTGTTACCAATACCTGCTACAGCTGCTATGAACATATATGAGGATCTCTTACTTGCATGTACTGCCTAGATACCAAAGGAACAGAACAGCAGTTTTGCATAAATGCCAAAGTCAAACGTTCTGAAAGACTAAATCAGCTCCCCTTTCCCCTGTCCCATCACTAAGGTGGATTAAAATGTTACAAATTTAGAACAAATAAATATTTACTTTTGGTGTGTGAATGTTGAGGGTCATATATGTTAGCTTTCTCCCTCCTGTAGCTCTGTAAGCGAAAGTCATTTAAATTATAAATTAGCTGAGATTTCTATGCATTTAAATACGACCAAGAGCCGGAGCTCCAGGGAAAACATTTTAGAAGAGCTGTGATAAAATCTTAAGAGCTGGCACCACCATGGTGATAACAACAATGAGACTGCTATAGTCTGAGAAACAAAAAATACCAGGGAGTCGGCAATATAATGCAGCAGAAGATGCTTTACATCGAATTAAGAAGAATCAAGGATCATTCTGCAGGTATTGTCACCTACCATGCAGCTGACAGAGTTAGGTCCTTCTAAATGTTCAGGACCTACCTACACACAGGACACTTGTACAGGCAGTAACATAAAGTAAAAAACCCGTAACACAAAATGGAGCATTGTATGGGTGTCAAGTGTGGCTTGCCAGTGCCACTTGCTCACAGAGATGGCGTGGTGTTACTGATACAGCTGTGCTGCAGCACAAATTCCCCACTGGGGTACTGATGGGAAGAGCCCACTCCTTGGGTAGCTGCCTGGAGCGCCTGCAGGAGCACAGAGCGGTTTGTCCCCACCTCATGTCCCCAAGGTTAGGCAGGAGCCTTACCACAGTGAAGATTATTTTGGGGACTTGAGTTTATTGCTATTATTTATACAAGTTTATTATTATTCACTATTAAATAATGGGTGTGTGATCATGGATTTTAAAAGCCAGTGGTGGTCGAAGGAGGAAGTAGCCTTTCTCTGCTTGTAGACTGCAGGACTGCCCCCTGTCTTTTTACTGGCATGACAGTCTTCCTCTTGTTTATCCTGCTAAGTGCCTGTTTTTAAAAGGGAAATGAGAGCACTGACACTGATCCTTTATTTCCTTTATCTCTCTGCTAATATTTTACACCCATCATTTTCCACAGCTGGCAAGAACCCCTCATCTACACTAGCCAGTGCACAAACAAGTTCAAAGGAAAAAGGCAGCAGGTATCTTTTCAGCCTGGTGAAACAGCAAGTTATGCCAGAGATTAATTCTGTTTTATAAACAGCTCTTTGGCAAAATGAATAAAAATTTCTGGCACAGGTTGCTTTAAATGCCACCTTTTTGATGCGCTGTGCAAATCACAGGGAATGCAGTGAGGACTATTACCCAGCTCTTTAAAAAACTTAAGAGGAAATCTAAGAGACAGGCAGTCTGACCCACGGTCTTTATCACCTAAGTAAGTACAAGCCAAGAACTGAGGTGTTTCAGAAAAAGCTCACAGGCTTCACAAAGTTATTTCAGTCTCTAGGCAGTCACAGGTACAAAGGTGGTCCAGTGTTTTTCTCTGAAAAAAGAAGAAGTTACAACACCTGCATTTTCTCAGTGTTTGGTAGCACTGAAAGAGCTGGCCCAGACTGAATTGCTGAGGGCTGCAGTACTGTGCAGAAGAAGCCATGGTTGAAACCTTTATCGCGCTCTGACTGTGATGCATATTGATCACTGTAATTCCCCTCTTGCAGTTCTGCCAAACTGCGCCTTATGAAAATCATAGCTATGTGCAGCAATGAATTCGGCTAGTTGGAATTTAACCCTTGCAGACTGATTATACATCATGTAATCCCTGGAGACTTTGCGATAGGGTTAGCTGTAATTGATTTAAAGGCTGTAAAACCAGTGAGCCTGGGCAGTGGTGGAGAGTCCCCCGATGGTTTTTGTACCTCAGGAATCCATCTGTTCAATGGATTTGTTCAATGACCTACAGCAGCTAAGCTAACTGACCAGAGCACGAGAATGCAGTGACGTGATTGCCAGTTTTTTAGAGGCAGACAAATTGCTGCTGAAAGGCTTCACAGGAAGGGCAACTAGCCTGAGCTCTTCAGGGTCATACAGCTGAAGTCTGTGATATAATGCCACAGAGAGAGAATGGGAGAACATGTACCTCCTCCAGACTTTGATGCTCAGGTGTAATGACAGGTGATGTCATTCTGCTAAAGGAGCAAGTGCTTGATCTCACTGCGCTTGCTCTGGCCTAGGAAACCTGGGAGTGAACTTCAGTCCAGAACGTAGCAAGTGCTGAGAAAACATGTGAACAGTGCAAGCCATGTGGGAAGAAGACCTACAGCCCCTACAACTGGTTACTAGCAGAAAGGATGGATGGAGGTTAATGGAATTTACATAAAGCCACTCTT
>NW_009260842.1:65205-70776 GCF_000687185.1 Egretta garzetta | reverse complement strand
CTCATCCACAGGTGTCACATAGTCCGGCTGCACGAAGAAGCCTTAAAGAAGGATCAGAACCTATTTCTGGAGAGGCTTCCTGGCTTCTTGTCAGTCCTGGCTCTCAGCTCTGTGTGTGTCAGGACTAGCTGGAAAGAAGAGGCTAGAAGGCAAACCAGCAAGCGGAATGTAACTGGAAGACAGACTAATTTAGGCCAGAGGTGGAAGGTGGGCTATACTCCCTGCTACTCTCTTTAGCCATCTTGGAGTCCAAGAAGAAGAAACTGAGCATCAGATTTGAACATATCTTTACCTCCAATGAGAAGGACCTTAGAAAAAATAAATGTGCAAACCAAAAAAAGAACAAACAAGGAAAAGTCCTGTTCAAAAATGCTGAGGACAGATAACATGAACCTTAAATCTTTCCAGCTCCTTCTCACCTGAACTAACACTTGCCTTGGCAGAAGAATCTAAAACTTAAGCAGTTTCAATTTTGAACACATCAGTTTTAGTTTCTCTGTTTATACATCCCCCTAAATTGCTGCCAAAAAGCCCTCCAAACATGAACTCATAATTTCTGGGCTCTCACTCACATGCTACTCTAATGGTCTTTCTCCTACAGAGCTCCTCGTGTGCCTGTCCATCAGTGTTACCATCTCCAGGTCTAATGCTTTTGCTAACAGAGACATCTGCCCTGAAGAAGAATCCAGCTCCCCTTGCTCACTGTAACCTCAATACAACCCTGTCTTCTCCCTGTAACTTGTACCCAAGCTCTCTCCTCTTCCACCCTGAATCTGCCTAACATCAGTGACTGCAGGTGCTCGTTGACTCCATGGAAACTCTTATAAGATGCCACTGATTTGAAACAAAACAACAACAAAGAAAAAAAGGAAAAAAAAAAATCAACAAAAAAGCCGTGAGAGTTGTAGAAGAGCAGCTGAAAAGGCATTGGGAAGAGACAAGTGAGAAGCTAGTGGGTGGAAATGAGAATGAGGAGGTAGAAGGCTTTATTAGAGAAAAAACATTAAAACCTTCAGTAAAGTGACAAAAGAAACAATGCATTGAAAGGCTCATGAGACATCAGAAGCTGTGCTCTTTGGTAACATAACAGCATGTCTTCATCCGAGTGCATTTATTTAGGCACTCCTCTCTCTCCCAGTGCCCAAATAATTATCTGAATTTGTCACACTCAACCTGATTTGCTTGGAAAATGTTTATATTACACATGCACACTCATGCTCCCCCAATCCCTTTTCCATGCCTGTGTTTTTTTAAAGAAGACTAGAGTTTCAATTGAGGAAGTCCTTGGAAGGGCTCATGGCTCTATAGAAATGCTGATCCTCAGCCCATCTCTGAAGGTTTTGCTCTAATGGTCCTGTGCATCCAATAAAGCCATACATTTATAGCCCTGTGACTCAGACTCTGCTAAACCACCCTTCATCATTATATCTTAAAGGGTGTTGTTAACGAATATCTGTATCATTAATCCATTTTACAAGTGGAGAGATGAGGGTTGCAGGGAAATTTATTGTCTGTTGCCATGGCATCAGGAACAGGCTCAACAGCAAGATTCTTCCGAGCACTCAGAATCTGATCCCAGGACTGGCTTTGATTTCCAAGTGAAGACCCCACAAGACTCACTGCTCCAGGCATCTACTGCCTTGTGTGCCTGCCTGCCTCACCTCTGCGTGTCCTGCCTGGATACTGTCCCCTCAAGACCTAAAAAGGAAGATGTGTGGTCTGAGCATGCAAGAAGAAATTCAGTTCCCAGTGGAAAAGTACTCTGGAGCCCCAAGTCTCCTCCCCATGAACACACAGGATTTCTTTCTTCCTCGCTGCTTCACAACTATCAGTTTTCATATGGACAACAGCCAGCTCAGAGCCTGGCATAAAAGGGAACAGTATGGTTTGGTTTGTCCCCAGCACAGTGACCTGTTTCTCATTGTGGAGGTTCTCCAGCGGTAAGAAGGGAGACATAGAGTGGTTTAAGCTGCTGCAGCAGTTTAGGTTAGAGACAGCACACCCAAATACAGTTTGAGCCCTGCTGAGAGGCAGCCAGTTATTAACAGAACATGCACGGTTTCACAGTGAACTGCAGATCCAAGGCAGACAGAAGAATAAGGTCAGGCAAACTACGTCCTGCAGCTGCCTAGGGAATTGACATCAGAGCTCTGGGGTATATCTATCTTATTACAATAAACTCAATGTGTGTATAAATCTTGTAAACCTTTATTTGCTGAACTAAAGCCTTAATTTGCTGAAATAAAGCCCTAATTTCATTATTTAGCTGCCCACTGTGAGGTGTCATCATGCTTTAAATTAAGCTGTCAGCAGAAGCTGATCTGCACCATTTGTTAACTGCAAATTATGCAGGTCCAGAGTGAAAGACACCGGTAACAAATTAATGAAGCAGGTTGCATTTCTAAATATCTGAACTGGAGAGAGGCTACTTGCATGTTATCAGGACTTTGCAGGTATACAACTTAATCACATGGATTAGAAGCCTAATACAATGAAATGCAGCACAATACACACTCTAGTCCCCCTGCCAAACTGAGCCAGGGAGGTCCGAGTCCATGACCCTTGGGGGTATGATAGCAGCTGCATCAAAACAGACTAAATCCTTGACTGAAACCATTCACTAAATAATTCTAAAATGATTTATCATCTCTATTTGCAATACAATGATGAAGTAGACCATAGAAGCAAATGCAAGATGGCAAGATGTTAATGAAGTACTGAACAGGAAATTACCACAAGACAGGGTGAATAAAGCCACAAAAGGCTGTGTGTACTCAGGTTGGGAGACAGGGAGAAGAGGCAGAGGCCCAAGAGACAACCACTCTTAATCCCTGGTTTCTCAAAGGTCCAGCGCGTAAATGGCGAATTTTAGCAGCAGAAATTAGTAAAAAAACCTGCCGGGAGGGGTAAGGAGTGGAGAAATGGCATGACTAAAGAAGAGCAGTGGAGCACCAATATTTTAGAAAGAAAAAACTGCTCCAGAGCAATTGCACACCACTTGTTTGCCCTGAAAAATCTTCAAAACAAATGGCTGTGGAAGCAGCTATAAAAGATAAAGAGGAAGATGGAACAAATTGCAACATCTATCAAAGTCTGATGTTTCCAAGCTAAGCCAGCTTTTTTTCACTGATAAAGGAACTGATTTTCTAAATACAGGGAACATAGCAGGTTTCACCAATCTAGGCTGCAGTAAAGGACTTGACGTACACTGAAGCAAGTTGAGAGGCAGCCGTTCGCCACAAAAGCAAATGTCTACTGGTATGCAGAATTCATGCCTGGGCCAGGAAGCAAGAAGAAATTTTGCTTCTGCTTCCTGTGGACAAAGAGCCAGGGAGGGATTTAAGACAAAGCTCAACATTCAAGGTTGCCACTAAACTCAGAAGGGCAGAATCTTAGAAACAGACCACTGTTGAGGGCCTAAGGAAAACAAGGAGAGAATAAGCAGAGAGCATAGTAGGCAAGATAAGAAAAATCAAGGAAAAGAAACATGGGGATTTGCCAACAGCCTAGAAGAGTTGCTAGTTTTTTGTTTTGCTTAATTCTTTGATCCACTATCGAACTGCAAAAAAGTGCTTCATTCTGTATGCATGAAGAAAAAAGAAAGAGGGGAAAAGGCTCAAGTCTAGCAACCAAAACCAAAAGATCCAATGGAGATAGTATGACAAGGGTGCTTATCTTTCTTATCACCAAAAGATAGCCTGGAGTTTCCCTTTTGCTTCTCTTTCCTTACAAAATCTAAGTGAATATTCAATGAAGTATCTATAGCTTTCTGCATGTTTTGTGGAAAGCACATTTAGGCTACTATTCTTAAAACCCCATCTCCTCCCAGAAATTCTAGTTACAGAGTCAGGGAGGGAGAAAAAGCCTCTTTGCCTTTCTAAAATTTGGAACTTGCAACTCTCATAAGCTGTCCATGATGTGCCTTGCAGGGTCAGGAGTAGTGCTCATTTTTTCCCAACACATGAGCACCCAGACACATTGAGGGATTTTTCTCATCCTTTTGAGTAATACCAACGGTAATGACTTATAAGGCAATATTCCAAGGAGTACCTTTTTGCAGGAACTCAGTGGAGACTCTTGCTTACACATCTGGACCAAAAGAAATAATCAGACGCGGACATTCCAATGAATTTGTACCAAGACTAAATTGGCAGCAAACTTCTTTGCAACAAGCCAGATTGCTTGCTAGGGTATCTTGGAAGACAAACTACTTAATCAGCTCTGTAACTTATGGCCCTCAAGTTTAGCAAGAGAAGATGCACACATGGAAATTCATGTATGCGCAACCTGGCAGTCTCTCCAGAGCCAAGATTCCAGGTAGTCTCTTTTTGGAGTAAGCAGCTGTACAGATCTAACTTCCCTGATCATCCAGCATGGGCTACAGCTGCTCGGTCCATGTCATGTTTTCAAAATGCAGGTGGAATGTAATTGAAAAACATGCACTTATTTTTAGTTCCTTTCATAGATTATTTCAGCTGCTTTTCAACAAACTCCTCTCATTTTACTGCAGAGGCAAAGAGAAGGTTTCAGAAGAAAACAAGCAAAGAATCAGTGTAGTTTAAGATGAGAAAAACATTTGAAGCCATTTCTAATAATTTTAACTTCATTTTTCTCAGGAAAACAAATATTGCTGCAAAGCCAAGATTGATTTTCCAGCAGGGTTCATATCCTACTACTCTCTGAGACCCCACTGTATCATTGCTACCCCCTTTTCTCCCACCAGAAGAGGAACAATAGCATGAATATTTAAGAGTAAAGCTAACTATACGAAAACATGTAGAGCAAGTGCTTGGCTCCATGGTCTAAGCTCTTTTAGTGCTGACCCCGCAGGCAAGAGTATTTGATTAGGACTTTGCAACATGCCGAACGTGCTGGAACAGTCAAACAGCCCTGAGTGGCCCAGTGGTCTCCGGTACCCTGATTCTCTCTTAATGGCAGTTTACTACCCATCAATATATCCTAGAGGTTATGTGAAGTTCAAGGGTATTTTACTTTTCACTGCATTCCCATGTCTTTTGTTTTCATCAGCAACATACAGGCCAGGCCTGAGTAATGAACCACAGGTGGTTTGTCTCCACCCCCAGTGTGACAGAAGGTGAAAAACCATTTCACATCCTAATTTCCCATGCATAAAGCAGGAGGTGCTGAGAGAGGAGAGGGAGAAAGAAAACCATGGCTCTTTCTCCTTTGCAGCATAGATTTGCTGCTGATGAAAACCTTAACACAGCATCAGACTTTCAACCTCATGCTCTGAGCAATTATCCCTGCCTGCAGCCAGGGCTGTGCTCCAAGCAATATAACCCTTGCCACAGTCACAGCATATGTTTTTCTTCCAGATAAAGCTAAAAAATTCAGCAGTGACAGGGAAGAAGCGATCCAGGTATTTTCAGATTTTTTTCCCCATTGCTTCTTTTAACTCAGACTGTGAAT
This sequence comes from Egretta garzetta, assembly GCF_000687185.1. Lineage (NCBI taxonomy): Eukaryota > Metazoa > Chordata > Aves > Pelecaniformes > Ardeidae > Egretta > Egretta garzetta. The sequence continues at coordinate 65,346 of NW_009260842.1, read as the reverse complement.
TCAGACCCAGCTCTCTTTAAGATGGAGTGTGTAAGGATCCTTCACCTTTAAGAGCATACAGGGAGGAAGGTGCCGTTATTGGCCCCTTCTTGGGGCCAGCCCCTCTTAGTCAGTGGGGAGCCGAATTTACCACTGGCCTGT
>NW_009260842.1:17895-65039 GCF_000687185.1 Egretta garzetta | reverse complement strand
GGGGGGGGGGAGACAAGCCATCCCATGCCATGCATGAACTTGGGACTTCTCATGAGCAAGTAAGAAGGAGGGAAGTTAGAGCCCCTTGCACGTGCAGTTCAGAGCTGTCCTCTTCTTACTCTGCTGCTACAAAGGAAGCACTGTAAGTGAGCAACCAGCCCTCCTTATCTCTAAACACCAAGGGGTGCAGTTCGGGCAGCCTTAAATGGCTGTGAATTGGGAAGTCTCCAGAGGACAACCAGATTCTCAGTCAGTGCCCTAGTGGAAATGCAAGCGGCAATGCTGTTCCTCTTCCTGCTCCAGAAGAACCATGGGATGGCCCCTTCAGTAAGGTCCAGTAGGCATTTCTTCCACCAATCAAGAGAGTGAAAAAGGCACAGCAGTTTGCAACCACCATATAAAGCAAACTCCAGATGGTTTAGTGACAGAACTTCTTCATTAATTTTTTTTTCAGCAATTAACTGAATGAAAGCCCTAAAAAACCCCAAATACAATAAAAATAAGAACGTTATCTTGAAGTGGGCTCCATGCTTTTTTACACTGTGCTCAGCTGAACATTATGGGGCAGAGATATGGATGTTAAAACCAGAGCTGAAAAGAAAAATGCTTAAGAGATGGGCTGGTGAGGACCAATCTGTAAGTAAAATGGCTAGCTTACACAGAATAGCAATGATGGAATTATTCATACAAGGATTTGATTGGCATAACCTTTCTTCAAGGGTCCAGAAGAAGCATGAAGCTCAGCAGAACAGGATATAAACCAGCTACAGACAGCATGATATGGCACATTTCGAACATTACTTTGCAAATCCCAAGAGGGACTATCCCTCTAAGGCGGAAGACGCCTGCAAAGATTTCATAGTTTAATTAATTTTGTGGTCTGGATTATTTAGGATGTTTCATTCTGTTCTGGTGCAAACAGGGACTAAGCTTTCAGTGCTCAGGATGCTTACCTATAAAACGTATTATTCTTCGAAGCAGTGGGTTCAGGTAACAGCACTCTCCAGTCAAAATAGTTTTCTCTTGAATTATTAGGGTTTCTCGGGTTGACTTTATGAAATACATGGATATCTCACCAATAAAAATCTGCCAGGAAAGGGAAAGAAACAGAAGGTTAAAAATGACATGAGCAAACATTAAAACATGGGTATCTGGTTCCAGCCCACAGAAACCACTACACAGCAGCGTATCTTTGGGACATTGCACTTCCACAGCACGGATACAGTTACTTGAGATTAACTGACACAGATCCAGCTCCCAGCCAAGAAAAGGATCTGTCATTCTTGCACTCAGTGGCAAGACACAGCAAATCTTAGGCCTTCGTATGTTAACTTGTGTGATACAGGGGGAAAACAGTTATTTAACAAATAGCGTGGACCACAGAAGCTCCCATTTTTACTGTGATTGGCACGGAAATTGTCATGTCCTGCTATTAGCATTTAAAATTTACTGACAGTATAGACTTCATGGATGGAAGGATTCTAGACATCCGTGGAAGTGGAAAGTAACACTGCAGACTTCCAACCCAAACATTCTACTGGTAAGCCTCAGCAGTACTGGATGCTTCTTGCAGCCTCCACACCTTCTCAAACTTAAGTGTAAGTCTGCCAGATAGGTTACAGACCTCCTGCCAGCTTTGAAAAGAAATTTAGATGAAGGACCTCCCTGCAATGGAAATTCATCTGAAGTCACAAAACTTTTGGGGCGGTCAGTAAAAACTCTTGTCAAATACTAATGAACTAAGTACTAATGTACTAATGAAGTAAAAGGTGCCAGGGTATGGGTGCACCACGGCTACACCCATACTGTTACATTTCTAGCATGATCTCTGACACAGCCTGGCCTGGTGAGAACAGTCAGAAAATGCCTGGGACAAGTCCCACGAGGAAAGCTGCATGCAGCCACTGCTATTTACGATGAAGGAGCCATTTGGCCATAGATTGCACGTGCCAGCTAGTCTGAAGGCCAGAGGATGACTTCTGGCCTGTTATATTTACCCAATGTCCTGTTTTATTAAAACATCAAAAATGAAGTCTTCAGGGATCCAGTGATTTTCAGGTTAGCTGTGCTTATGTATTACATGTTTTTTGTGACCAGAACATTCATGTTTTCTATAAAGATGGTAACTGCTTCCCACAGGATTAGGATCAGTATTTTCTAAGCACTGAGAATTAATTGAAGTCTGCAGTACAGAGGTCTATCTGCCCTAGCTAAAGCTGGACAGAATTTGATCACAGGCTTTAGAGGCAGCAACAGTCCACTCACAGTGGGCACTTCTGAAAATCCCACCTAGGACATTTTGTCAGCAGGCTTCAGAAGGGGAAACTGGGCACTTTTTAGAAAGACAGAGTTTGTAATGAAGGTCTTCAGAAAAAAAAAAAAAGCCAGACTGAAATGGAAGAAATGAGGTTTTAGAAGGAGAGTACTCAAAAGAATTAATTTAATACACTATCATAAGACGGATGAGGAATCCATAGTGCTAGGGAACAGTCAAAGAAATGCGTAAGAAAAGTGTGTGCGCACACAAACATGCATGCAGACACCTAGAGGCACTATAAATGTCAAGGAAGTAGCCTTAGTTCACTTTGACTGGTACATTGTTTCAAGGGCAACAGTTTATGCTTATTAAGCCAGATGAGCATCCTTATTGATTATTGACATGCAAGCCAAGTATGCTCAACCTCTTTATAATTCTAACCGCTGATGGCGAGAGATGTGGAGTTGTAAAATGTATGTCGATAATGGCATCTGGGGGTGGGAGCTGATGCATGGAAGCCACACTGAAATATTGTCTTTATCCCGTTTCACTCCATCTGCTCTTAACAGAATTGGCAAGCAGTTCAATAAGCTCAGCTCACTAACTACGGGGCTGGGAATTAAGAAAAAGACCATCTGCACTAAAGCAGTTTAAAAGTGACACCCTGTTTCAAACCATTTATTATCGGAATTATGATAATGTTCAGAAATTTGAATTAATGCTTTGGCTCTCTGTCTGCCTGGGGCTGTACATACACACTGAGAGACAATTCACACCCTGAGGAAACTCTATGCTGTGAAGATAGGGGTTAGTGGGCTTTAAAAAACCCAAACTTTTCAAGTAAGAGAGACTTAGGTATAAAATACATCAATAGTCCTCCTCTAATAATACATCCATTTTTAAAGTTCCTCTGCATCAGAAGTTAACTGAGTATTTTCCTGCTTCAATTCCCATCTTTATTTCTATAAATTTAGCTGTCTGGCATACTCCTAGCAACTCCCATGTGGATAGATTAGTTCCACTTATATTTAGGAGTAAATTTTGCCAGGCTGTAAATCTGTTCAATTCCATTCCACTGATATAAGTGAAGTTATGCCAGATTTCCTATAGTGTAACAGATCAAAATGTGATTTTTTAAGTGAACAGTGCCTTTGGTTTAATAGAGTTTAGGTGTATAGCAATAATGATGTATTTGTGAGGTGATATAAGACAATCAACACATCTGGACTATTCTCATGGTACCATCTCTGGCACGGAATTCAGTTGCCTGAATTTGAGGATATTTGTTTGGTTGTATGTTTAATGTGGGCTCTAAAAAGTAAGCCTTGCTGTTCTCTAAAAAATCAGTGGCTGCCTGGGCACTTAGTTCTGATAGCTCTGCATAATTGAATGTGGTCTGAATAGATCCTCAAGGAACTGATTTTTTTTTTTTCTCCAGGCATTTCTAAGTCAAGTAACTCTGCTGATTCTCATGATTTAAAACCTGATGATTCTGCATGAGCAGGGTCCACATCCAGCCAAGTTGTTCAGCTGGCCTCCCAAAATCAATCACTGACACTGTTAAGTACCTTAGCTTCTGCCAGAACAGAATCAGCACCCCAGGAATTGGTACAATTCAGTTCTAAACATGATATCTAAATATAACTACACAGATATGGGTAGAAAAAGAAAACAGCAAGCAAACTACTTACTTCTGTTTGAGAAAACAATGCAAGGTTAATGAACCATTATATCATACAGGCTTAATTAGTTCGTAGAAATGGCAAGAAAATTGCACTGGAGGTTGGGGACTGAAAGCACAGGTGATCTGCAGTCTGAGGTGATGTAGGCAATAGGGAAGCAAAGGTAGTGCCACTGGATGTGATTTTGTTCCTGATTTCCTGAATGCAATAGCAGCTCGACTACACTGAGGTTATGTTGCTTGGACACTCTTGCTCATGTTCCTTTTCATTTTACTATTAGGTAAAAATACTACAGTGATGCCCCAAAGTCTCAGTATGAATTAGAAGTACCTACCCAGCATTTTTCGTCTGCTGATTTCAGCCTGTCTATTGAGAAAACTTCAATTTGTCCTGCCTTCCTGTTAACTGGCAGTGTCACCAAATACTTGCTCCTCAACATTCAGCTCTTAAAAAGCTCTGCTGCACATGCTTTACGTATTTTTTGGCTCCTCCTTAGCAAAGAGATGGATAAAATGATCTGTCCCATTTTCCTCTTCAATGGCCTTTTGTCTGTGACAGATTTGGACATGACAGTCCTTCAACTTGTGAACTGATGTTTTCAGACAGTGAAATATCACATCTTCCCCTTTCAAGTTCTCAGCACAACATAAGCACCCAATACTCCCTGCACTCCTATACAGACTACCAACAGTTTGTTAATTTAATTATCAACTTAATCAACAAAACAATGTAACTTGTTTTTAAAGGGACATGGAATCTTCACCTTTTCTTTTAATTTTTTTTCCTATAACACTTTCTGATAAGCTTACGGTCTCCTTGCCAAATGATTCTTTGCACAACTGGATTCTAAAAATAGGTTGGGGTAAGCATTGAAGAACTCTTTCTGTAAGGATAAACTAAGATGAAGCACCCAGGAATGAATCTGGGTTACAGCCAAGAGGAGGTTGCAGAGGAGTGGCATCCTGGAGCAGCACTCCTGCAGGAGCTGTGCAGGGGGTGAGGGTGGGGAGCAGCCTTGAAGAGCTATATTCCAATTATTGATGGTGTTGACAGCCAAGGGTGGGTCCAGCTTTAAGATGCTTGTTCCTTCTACTAGGCCATTAGCCTTGTAACTTAATTCAAATCCTCTAGCAAAGCTGAGGACCAGACCCCTGCCTCACACCATACCACGCTAGCAGCCAAAATCCTCCTCTTTAGTCACATTTCTCCAAACTCCTGTGCATGCAGAGTGATACAGTTGGGTTCCTCCTATGCCCAAACTGGCTTGTCACCAGTTATGCTACGCAGTCTACTCCTTTTCTAGAACCATATAATCGTTTAGGTTGGAAAAGACCTTTAAGATCATCAAGCCCAACTATTAACCTAACAGTGCCATCCCACCACCAAACCATGTCCCTAAGCACCTCGTCTGCCCGGCTTTTAAATACCTCCAGGGATGGGGACTCCACCACTTCCCTGGGCAGCCCATTCCAGTGCTTGACAACCCTTTCAGTGAAGAAATTTTTCCTAAGGTCCAATATAAGCCTCCCCTGGCACAACTTGGGGCCATTGCCTCTCCGCCTATCGCTTGTTACTTGGGAAAAGATGCCAACACCCCCTTGGCTCCCCCCTCCTGTCAGGCAGTTGTAGAGGACGATAAGGTCTCCCCTCAGCCTCCTCGTCTCCAGGCTGAACACCCACAGTGCCCTCAGTTGCTCCCCATCAGCCTTGGGCTCCAGACCCCTCACCATGCTCCAGCAATGCAATGTCTTCTTGTAGTGAGGGGCCCAACACTGAACACAGCATTCAAGGGGTGGCCTCACCACTGCCGAGTACAGGGGCATGATCACTTCCCTGCTCCTGCTGGCCACACTATTCCTGATACAAGCCAGGATGCCATTGGCCTTCTTGACCACCTGGGAACACTGCTGGCTCATATTCAGCCGGCTGTCGACCAGTACCCTCAGATTCCTCTCTGCCATGCAGCTTTCCAGCCACTCTTACCCAAGCCTGTAGCGTTGCATGGGGTTGTTGTGACACAAGTGCAGGACCCGGCACTTGGCCTCATTGAACCTCGTACAGTTGGCCTCGGCCCATGGATCTAGCCTGTCCGGGCCCCTCTGCAGAGCCCTCCTCCCCTCGAGCACATCAACACTGCCACTCAACTTGGTGTCATCTGCAAACTTACTGAGGATGCACTCAGTCACTTCCTTCAGAGCATTGATGAAGATGTTAAACAGAACTGGCCCCAGAACCGAGCCCTGGGGAACACTGCTTGTGACCGGCCACCAACTGAATTTAACTCCATTCACCACAACTCTTTGGGCCCAGCCATCCATTTTCCCCACCTCCCTTTGAAAACTCACTACAGATTCACTGTAACTTAGTCAAACTTCTCGCCCCTCTTCTCCAATGGGATCTGGCCTGACTGCCTCCTTGTAGCCCCGCGGCTGCTGCTGGCAGAAGCCGCATCTCAACAGCCTTCCTGCCTCGCATTCAGTCACCCACTCAGGGGCGATAAATGGGAGAACACTATTCTTCTATTTCCTTCACACTTTTATCAAACACGGGTTGTGTGAAAGTTGCCACAGACAGTTTTCATTTCAGCCGCAATTCCACCCAGGTAAAGGAGGAGGAGCGCCAGCCAGGAGGCACGGAGGAGATGCGGGAAGCACAGTTTGCCCACAGCCTGGGACTGCCTGAAGCCTCCCTGTGAAACAACACCCTTCTGCTGCTTCCCATGAAAAAATACAACTGATGGCACTTCCAATCACAGCAAGAAGATGGAGATCCCACATTAAGAAGAATTACATGAAGTACAGCCGTCTTGTCTTTTTTACTTAGAAGTTTATATTATTCTGATTTCTGGAAGTTAAATCTTTCAACTTGTTTAGTCTAACAGTATCCTTGTGACACAGACAAACCTCGTTAATCCCACTTTATACATAGAAACTGCATCCAGAGGCATCCTGTTACGCACAAAAATCTCTGGCAGCAAGCAAAACTGAACCTTGGGTCTTGGGACATCATCAGTCTCCATTCTGGGCAGGTTTCAGCAAGCTGTATGACAATTCCTGAATCCTCTGTAAGAATGCGTGCGGCTGCATTTTTAAAGTCACGAATAGAACTAAATGAATCAAAGTCTGCAGCATTCAAATAGCCACTAAGGGGAGGAGCAGATACAAGGAAGGCACTGGCTGTGAGACAAGCTTTGTGCAGAGCAGTCAAAAACTGAGAGCATAAGCTGATGAGGGTTACGGGGCTCAACGCCAATCATCCAGTTTCAAAATGACTCCATGGAACTCTGACTAGGAAAAGCAGGCCTGTCCGCTACAAGACGACCTCTGCAAAGTGCTCCAGCAGATGTTTCACCAGCACTGGCTTGCATTGGGCCAAGAGCAATTCTGCCCTTTTGCATCACAGTGCATCTGAGGTCTGCATTAGCACAGCTGCCTCTCCCGGCTCTATGTGGGAGCACATGGCTGCATTTATCTGTTAGTAGCTACATAGCAGAAAATTTTCGCTAGCACTACAGAATGCAGAGGCACAGAATCACACAGAGATTTAGCTGAGAAGGGACCCCAGAGGCCTCCAGTTGAACCCCTACTCAAAGCAGGGCCAGCACAGACCACAGCCTTGAGCAGTTGTGTTACAAATGTCTTCAAGAATGGAGATCCCGTGGCCTTGAGGGGGGCACTGACTCAGTGTTTGACTACTGTCATTGTAAAAAGACTTTTCCTAATATGTAATCAGTTTCCTTTCTTGCAGCTTTTGTCCATTGCACTGTTGCCTCTTGTGCTTTGACCAGTCTGTCTCCATGTTCTATACAGTCCCCACTAAGAACATGGCTCGTATTGACTTTCACTTAGTGTCGTTATTTCCTTAATTCCTTAGATTTCCCTTGCAGTTAGCCTTAGGCCCTGAGGGTTATTGATCTGCCTTCTTACCTGCTACCTACAGTGCCAAATACTGACGCTGCACAGCTGAGACTCCATAGTCAAACCCAGGCAGCAAACACTAAGCAACATTTATATTGAGAAAAGACACCTTAGGAGGCAAGCGGCCACTGAGGTCTGCTTTGGCACCCTCTCCAGGACACAGTATTTCTGCTGTGATCTGCAGCCAGGAGCCTGACCCAAGCCTGCCTGGGAGGGCAGAGGTTTTCCCTGGTAACATCAGGACCATCGCTGGTTGTGAGGACTAGGGATCAGCTGAGAGTGTTCTCAGACACTCTCCCATCTTTGCCATCACGGATCTTCTCCAGCCCACAGGAATCAATGCTGTATTTTGCGTAACGATGAGAGGAAATGAAGTAATGTCTTCAGCTGAACATTGCAGACCCAGCTTACTCATAGTCTTCTGAGGACAAAACCTTAATCTGCATTCAATTATTTACTGTATCTCATTGGGGTTTTTTGTCGTTGTTGTTCAATGAAAACAACAGCAAAGAACAGTTAAAAGTCCCCTTCCAAAAAAGAAAAGTTGTTTCTTTTATTCCAAGTCAAAAGGGCCAAAATCCACAGTTTGGATTCTAGCCTGCCCGAAAACCACAATTGCCTTATCATTGTGCTCAAAAGACCAATTGACTGTGGTAAAACTGTCTAAAATAATTACACTGAAGTTCTAATCAAGAGCAGAAATTTCCTGCGGCTCTGCATTGCTCCTGAGAAACTGGCATGTGACCGGGACCATTACGAAGTCCTGGAGGTGCTGGTAGCAGAAGCGCCTCAATGTGTTACACCAAACAAACAAGGCATTATTCATTTTCCAGAATGGTGTGTAAATATCAAGATATAAACATTTATACAGAGTTGGGGGCACACCTTTGCCTCACTCCTACGTATCCCAGCATGCCATTCACCACTTCACAAGCTGTGTCCTTGGCAAGCCTCAGAACGATGGAGACAAGCCACCACTCACAGAGGACACTTGCCAGGCAGTGGGGCTCTTCCTTCAGCCTGGCCCTGTGAGCAACCCCAGGTCTGATTCCCAACAATAAAAGGAAGATGTAGCCAAATGCCCTTGAGCGGAGATTCTCCGCTCTGGGACCAAGCTGAAACAGAGGCCAACCCTGAAAGCCAGGACGACATGAATGCCATGTGTGATACATCTCCTTGGAAAAGGAGTAAGGGACAGTCCAGGCATTGACATTGACCTCTCCCCCTCCGCTGCTGCCCAGCTTGCCATGCCGGTGCAGGGGTGAAGCAAGGCGGGTAGGAGACTGAATCACAGTGTGTTTTCTGGCAGCCCAGTCACCAGCAGAGCCGAGGGATTTCTGCCTGAAAAAGCTGGGAAGAAGCTACTGTGGCAGAGCTCTGAGCTGCAGCAGCCACTCTTGGTTTTCCCAGCATCTCCTGTTGAGCAGCCACAGCGGAATCAGCCAACACAGGCAGAAATTCCCTGTCTTCCCTTCTAGAAGTAAATGACTGTAATAACATGGCTGTACTAACCCAAAGCCAAGGAAGCAAGAGAGAACAGGAAAACCACCTAAAAGAATGATGTTTCTGAAGCTTGGGGGGTAAGTGCAAATTGTAGAGAAAAGTTTGAACGGCTTCCTCCTGCTTCAGATAAATTTGATCAACACTGTAACTCATCTCCTAAATAATAATCAGACCAGTTTGATTGGACTGATTCCAGCATTATCTGAAAAGAAATGCTTCTTTGTACAAATTAATAGCACTGGCCAGTTAACAATGACATCTAGGCTGCCACTTCCTCCCTGGAAATGGAAGGAAAGAAAACAGATTGCGTGAAAACAGTAGTGGCACTTTCTATTCTACTTTAAGGAAACGAAGAGTGGTGTCCTTGAAGGTTTCTGCGGCTGTTCAGTATTCATTTCAGTGAGCTGGCTCTGCTCCTAAGCCTCCCCGCTTCTCTTGGGTGGGCAGACAAATCACAATGGATGGAGCAGCACAGGCAGTGGCTCTGAACTCTGGAAAGGTTGTTCCGTACCAGCTGGGGAATTGGCTGATTTGCAGTAACCTCCTAAAGGGGGAAGCTAGTCTTGAAGGAAGCTAATGAAAGTGGTGGAGTCATCCCAGAATATTTTTAAGGAAGTGGCTTGCAAATTCTGTATTTGAGCAAAGCAACTTTTTCCACTTTAAGCACTGTTTTCATAAAGTTGTCATACTGGCAATGACAGTGCTTTAAAATACTAAGCTTTCTCCAAGGCTGTGCATGACAGACTGATGTGGGACGGGTCACTCTTAAATTCACCAGGTCTGTGATCACGGAACTCAAGCTCTGCTGCTCAAACATTCAAGCTGCTCTTAATTTTTACATTCCCTATCACTGGAAAAGCAGCTGAGTAAAATGCCTACACTGTATTTACCCCCAGAAAAAAGGTTTGCATTCTAAGACCTCCAACTCTGAAAACAACCCAACCCAATAATTCTCTGGCAATTTCACCTTTCCTGAAGCCCCTATAACCACCAAAATGAGGGGTAGTCTATCTAAAGCTCTGTAATGCAGAAGTCAGCTACCCAAACTTGCAGATGTGTTGCTGTAGGCGACCTAAAGCTCAAGACAAAAGCAGGTTTGGGGAAGTTGGAAACTTTCAATCCTTTGAAATGCAGTGGAGGCAAAGGCCGAAGTTCTGTGCTATTCTTGCAAGGCCACAAAGACAAATATCCTCCTTCTGACCCCTTCTCTGGCCCCAGAGACTGGCTGGTAGGTACAGTGCCCACGCGCTTGCCATGACTCTCAAGTACGTTACATTCCTGTCTGCAAAAATTAAAATGGTGTAGCCATAGCTTCTACTTTACCGTGTGCCAGGCTGAAAGCATTCCTACACCCATCTCAGCATGACAACAGGAACTTTAGCTGGAAATTTAGCAGTTGTTCATTAACCAACCGCCAACAATGTCAGTACAACTGAAATCAGCCTGCAAGAAGGGGAAAGTCTGAGACAAAGAGGTATTATATTCATAGAATCATTTAGGTTGGAAAAGACCTTTAAGATCATCAAGCCCAACTATTAACCTAACACTGCCATCCCACCATCAAACCATGTCCCCAAGCACCTCGTCTGCCCAGCTTTTAAATACCTCCAGGGATGGGGACTCCACCACTTCCCTGGGCAGCCCATTCCAGTGCTTGACAACCCTTTCAGTGAAGAAATTTTTCCTAAGGTCCAATATAAGCCTCCCCTGGCACAACTTGGGGCCATTGCCTCTCCGCCTATCGCTTGTTACTTGGGAAAAGATGCCAACACCCCCTTGGCTCCCCCCTCCTGTCAGGCAGTTGTAGAGGGCGATAAGGTCTCCCCTCAGCCTCCTCGTCTCCAGGCTGAACACCCACAGTGCCCTCAGTTGCTCCCCATCAGCCTTGGGCTCCAGACCCCTCACCATGCTCCAGCAATGCAATGTCTTCTTGTAGTGAGGGGCCCAACACTGAACACAGCATTCAAGGGGTGGCCTCACCACTGCCGAGTACAGGGGCATGATCACTTCCCTGCTCCTGCTGGCCACACTATTCCTGATACAAGCCAGGATGCCATTGGCCTTCTTGACCACCTGGGAACACTGCTGGCTCATATTCAGCCGGCTGTCGACCAGTACCCTCAGATTCCTCTCTGCCATGCAGCTTTCCAGCCACTCTTCCCCAAGCCTGTAGCGTTGCATGGGGTTGTTGTGACACAAGTGCAGGACCCGGCACTTGGCCTCATTGAACCTCGTACAGTTGGCCTCGGCCCATGGATCCAGCCTGTCCGGGTCCCTCTGCAGAGCCCTCCTCCCCTCGAGCACATCAACACTGCCACTCAACTTGGTGTCATCTGCAAACTTACTGAGGATGCACTCAGTCACTTCCTTCAGAGCATTGATGAAGATGTTAAACAGAACTGGCCCCAGAACCGAGCCCTGGGGAACACCGCTTGTGACCGGCCACCAACTGAATTTAACTCCATTCACCACAAATCTCTGGGCTCAGCCATCCAGCCAGTTTTTTATGCAGCGAAGAGTACACCCATCTAGGCCATGAACCACCAGCTTCTCTAGGAGAATGCTGTGGGAGACTGTGTCGAAGGCTCGCTGAAGTCCAGGTAGAGAACATTCACAGCCTTTCCCTCATCCACCAGGCAGCTCAGCTGGTCACAGAAGGAAAACTGGCATGAGATGAAGGTGAAACCATACATATCTCATGAAGGCATATCTTTGAGGCACCAGAACCTACAAATAACAGCAAACTCAATCCAAAACAGACAGGATTCCAGGAATCCCCCTCTTCTACCGGTGCTGACAGCAAAACTTACTACTTGAGTCTGAAGATGTATGTTTCAGGGGATAAATTACTAAATCTGAAATAAAATGGCCAGTTGTTCTTTCATAAAGAAAAACAGTTTTCCTTATGTAGGTGCAATTTACTACTAACGTCACAATACCCTACTACTTTGCTGCAAAGATGCTAATACCACCACACTCAGAAGATTAAAAATTAATAAGGCAGATGAAAGCCTTTGACCTATCCTCAGTGAAACATTTGGGAGAAAAATGCATTTCACAGAACAGAGCCAGGCATACATGATTTTCATTTATTTAACAGTGTCATCATGAGACTCAGGCATCTCCTCTTGCAAAAAACTCTCATTATCAGAGAATAAGAAATTATTGGTAGGAGCATTAAAAGACTTTTGTAATTCTCATTTATGATGTTTAACTACTCAGTGTAGCAGAAAAAAATAGTTAAATGGAGTCAGCGGCATCACATGTTTCAAGAACAACAAATAAAACTGCAGAAAAGTAGGCCAGTCTCATTTATTTTCCCACTAAAAGTGCAGGGGAATGCACATACAGTGGTACCAACCCACAACAGCACTTCTGAGACGTGTTGTCGGGGAAGAAATAAAATATGTGCATTTGTTTTCCCCATGGCTACTGTCATAGCCAAATGACTGAGACACAAAGATATTCAATTAAATGTACAAAGATGCTCCCTTTTGGCTTGCAAGCAGTATAACACCTCACAGCTCTGCTGAAATCAGGGCTTTGAGTCCTCTTCAGACCTGTGCAGACAGGACTGCACTTAAACACTGCTTGTGCCTCAGAGGTGGGAGCTCATACTGACTCCTAGACTATTTTCCATTGCTCCAGATACTGTTAACTAGTACCGTGAGTGCTCTCTCCTTGCTGCTGGGTCCCAGTCCTTCTAACGATAACCACTCCTCTCGTGCCATGATGGTGGCAATACACAGGCAATGCAGACAGACCAGATTTGCTACTGTAAATCCTCTTAGCCAAACCAACGAATCTGTTGTCAGAAAGTGAAGCAACAAGTGTCTTGCAGAGAAGAAACAAGTAATCATAAGGAGGGACTGGCATTACCTTTGACTTAAGTAATTTCTTCACAGTGGAGCTGCAGGATGTCGGCGATTATTTCTGAGAGCGAAGCGTGGAGAGTGAAGCTACAACTTCACCCACAGCGAATGCACGCAAAGCTCCCTCCCACGAAGCACAGCTGTGTGGCTTCTTTTGTTTGTGGAGGGTTTTTTGGGTTTGGGGGTTTTTTTTGTTTTGTTTTGTTTTGTTTTTTTGTGGTTGTTGTTTTTTGTTTTTTTCTGAGAGAGAGGGAGTACAATCATCACAGTATAAATAGAAATGGCTGTGCGTGGTCCTTTCACTGAAACCCCTGGGAAGTTCAGCTGGATCAAACATCTGTTCCCAGGCTGTGACAGTCTGAATGACAGGCAGCACACATTCGGGTACCAAGTGACGGCTGAGGATACTCACATGCTGAGTGGTCTGACCGGCAGTGCAATGCAAGGACAGAGTTTAGGGAGACTCTGAGCTCACCTTCTGTCTCATTTTTTAGCTTTCTGTTAACGATCGTTGCCAAAACTCAGTCTACAGCATCAGCTACTAGCTGAAGCAGAAGTCTGAAATTAGCCTGCAAGGAGAGGAAAGTCTCTCAGGAGAAGGTGGGAATGAGAAATAAAGTGAAATTGCTCATATAAAAACATTGTCCCTCGCACCAGTCAGGCGGACAGAAAAACATCCCTCTGACAAACGCCCTAGTTGAAGATTAGCCCGATACTAGTGCATTAAATAATTAAATAACGTATTAACAATACAGTACAATAATACAAATAATGCAAACAATGCATTGAATAATGTGTTAATACATACTATATTAAAAATCAAAAGAAATATGCTTTCCCAGGGAAGTTTGATCTGTTGTCTTCTTGAGGTTGTACATAGAGATCACAGTGAAGCATGGTACAAAGAGCCCTGTGCTGTCCCCAGCCACGTCTTTTCTAGGTGAAGCAGCAGAGCCGGTGTAACAGCACAGCATAACTCAAGCAGTAAAGTTTACTATATTATATCCAGCACTGGATCCAATCACTGAGGGTGATTACTGTACTTCTTTGCATTGCATGAGATAGTCACACCAGCTCCACACAGCTCTAATCTGAAGGCTTCTGCACCCAAAAACTTTATTTGACATTCACTACAGTCCTTCCTTCCTTGTGTTTTAACCTGGCCTATGGAAACTACAAAACCAGCATTGTTCATCTCCTCAAGAAGACTTTAATTCAGCTTTTCATAAATAAGAGTAACTAGCAAAAACTTCTCAGGCCACTGAAAAGAAAGAATACAATGAACCAGTGGAGCAAAACCTGAAAGGTTTGGAGCAAACCTTGCCAGACCAAGGATTTAAACAGAAGATCCAAATAAAGAGCAACATTCTTACTACCACTTGCCCACCCAATGCCGTATCACTGAATCAAGGGACAAACCTCCCCCTAACCTCACTGTTACAGCATCAAGGCATGGCAGTGACACTCAATCCCCCCTTACAAACACTGCCTGTGAAAGTTACTTCCCTAAGCAACAGCACTATGTTTATGTGGGGGAAGCTGGAGAAATGTATTTATTTTTTAATTTGCAAATCTTCTATCACTGCAGCACAAAGTAAAAGGAAAGTCTCAACATTCAACTGAGTTTCAATACAGAAAATAATACTGTTATGGCAGAGGATTTTCAGAAACTTATGATGTCATCCAATTCAAAACCCCTACTCGTTTTCAGAAAGTGTCTTGTACAAAAAACTACCGCTTCTTCCACAGATCTCTTTCACATTTCTTATCACGTTCTATGTTATAATGTTTCATACATTAAAATTACTGCAGACCAAAATTTAAGATGGACTATGGTGCAGCATTCACCTTTCACAAGTAAATAAATCACGCACAGCTTTAATCAACTTTTGAAAGGGATGCAAAGAGAAATTAATATAGGAAAAAATACCAAAGATAAAGAAATAAGAAATAAAACAACAAAATACATAAAGACATGGTCTGATAGGAATTTATCAATGTAATTACAAAAGCAGCAAAGCTGGCTATTTGTGAAATTTGCAACTTTCTGCACAGAAAATGGAGAAGGGCCAAAGTTTTGCTAATCAGTGACTGCAGTAATCTGTTTTGATTTGTATGTACTCAGCTAATTGAATATTTCATCTGCTTGGAACAGCTACATTGCAGCTTACTGGCTGGATAGTTAAGAAAATCAGGTGCAAAAAAGTTAAGTGGATGCGACTGCCAAAAATAAAGAGATTATAAATCAAAAGGAAATAGCATTCCTACTTTTCTTTGTATTCAGCATCTTTCTGCTCATCTAAGCCTTTTAAAGCCCTTCAACAATCCTTTTAGTATAGCAGAAAATAATCCCGGATATGCTGCATGTCTGACCCAGGTTTTAGTTCAGCTTCATCCTGTTTTCTTATTTCCAGTAATACATCACCTTTGCATTAGAGCCTCTCTGGAGCCCAGGCAATTCACAACTAATCACTGAAGTGAGCAAGCTATTGTAAAAGGCTTAATAAGCTCTGCCCCTTGGTCTTGCATTGTGATTACCTCAGAATAATTACTTCTGGAGATAACTGATGAAGATCACATTAGGCTAAGGCAAAACAGAGACCTGGCTAAGTGTAAATCAATTACAGCTGAAAAGATAGGAAAGGGGACAAAGATATTACAGGGCTATTGCTATTATTTATGGAGCAGTCGTGGAATATTAAAATAATTTCTTATACTTACAATAGCTGTCGGAGTTGAAGCCAGCACACAGTAGAGCACAAGAGGTGAAATGAAGCTCTCATCCTCTGTTCCAGGGTATGGTTTCATCAAATTGCCATCCTGGCAGAAGAAACCTTGGATATGCACCTGAAAAGTATCGGTGCACTCGAAGTAGTAGGCGAGCAGAACAGTCCCAGCCATGATGACAAGCTGAAAATACAGCATGGTCACACAGAGATGTTAGTTGCTTTTTTAGCAGATGCAGCTATGCCTTCGAGCTACTCTAGTCCTGCAGACCATCCTCCCTTTATCGTCACCCTGACAGCCCTTGCAATACTGGTGTGTGAGTGTGCGTGTTTCTGCGCGTCCGCTTTGCAACATCTGTTACATAAACCTTTTGGCAAACAACACTAATGAACGTCTCAGATAGGAGTGGGTCCGTGGCGTGGCTTGTAGAGGGACGGGAGCTTTGACAGCTACTTTATCAAAGGGCATGTGAGTGCTGATGGCAGCAACGATCAATGAAAGCTAGCAGGACGAGGGGCAGCACTGCAGGAGCCAACAGTGACAAGCTAAAACCTGTGCACAGCGGTAGGGAGCTGGAAAGGATTATTACAAAGGATAAAGGAAGCTAAAGCCAAAATGCTTCCCCGTTGCAGCTGCAAGCCCATGCTGGGGAATGTGCACCCTGTGCCCATCCTCAAGAGCCCTCTGTGTCCCAGATGAAGATTTCATCAAGAGGGAAATCTGCCTCCTGCCACTCACCTTTCCTCGGGGGCTGCTGCTTATGAGTAAAGCTTTAGAAGTCTACACAGAAATCCTGACTCCCCGAACAACTGGTTGCAATGCCTGGCTTCCCCACTCCACCCACAACTGCTTTCGAGAAAGACTCTGGCTTCACCTTTACACAGGCAAACTGCAAGGACCCTTTCTTGTCTCTTTGTTGGTAGTTTATTGCTGGCTAAATGGGCTGATTGGAAAACCTCAGCTGTCAAATTTTTTTGTATACATCCACAGTTACTGCACATGAGCTACTGTCAGTGTCTGTGTCAGTTTCCCACACTGCTTCAACAACACACCTCAACACAACCGCACAAAAGGGTGTCACTAATCTCACCTCAGGAAATTAAGTGGATATACTAATTCGTCATTCCCTCTCTGCCAGACCGCAAAGGAAATCTCACGTCACAATCCTCAGCACTACAAAAAATAGCAATATTGATTTGGAAATTATGACAATTACAGGATCTGATTCTGAATCCTCTTTACAGAGACTAGTGCTTCCTGCCACTATTACAAGAGTGGTCACATATACAAGGTACCTAGCCACACCACAGAAAAAACACAGTAATAAAGAAAGTGAAATAACAAAGTCCAAAGTGGCTTGTTTCCAGTATTTTGCCTCCAAGACTTCTGCATCAAAACTGTGTTCCTGTGAGATTATTTTAAGAACAGACCTTTAAAAAGTCATTTTGGCAACCCATCTCAAAGATACACTTAACAAGCTATCCATGCATTCCTCTGGCCCAACCTTGCATGCATGCTCTGACACACAAGACAACCATTAAAGTCATCATATATTTGAGCAGGTGTTCGACTAAAATCAGAAAAAACCATGAAACCAGAGAAATCACTGATGAAAGTAAAAGATCACAGAATTGCAGAGTGGTTGAGCTTGGAAGGTACCTCTTGGTACCTGGTCACCTGGTCCACCCCCCTGCTCAAGGACGGACACTTTGAGCCTGTTGCTCAGGACCATGTCCGGTTGGATTTTGAACACCTCCCAGGATGAAGACTTAACATAGACTTAAGCAGGGCAAACTGAAGACAAAGTTGAGAGATTCTGCACCATCCCCCATTTTTTACCTTCAAAATTAGCAATATCATTTTGTAGCCACTTTCTAAAGACCACAGATCAATTCCGCTCCTGGAAAATACAGCCCGGATTGTTTAATGTTTTTAGCTCAACCATTAGCTCTATGCATTCAAACATCAACACCTGCTGGTTACAGAATTATGGTAGCAAGTGAATCTTATATAGACAAAGCACATAGACCCTTTCTAGAAGCTCAAATAGGAAGCCACATAAATATTTTCCCCAAAGTTGCATATTCTCTCTTCCTCTCACCCTGATTTACAGCACGAACATAAAACATGCATCAACATAAAATGTTAATCAAGCATTTGTTTTCCGAAGATTTTGGCTTCCTTCTGATGATTCAGTAACTTTTAAGATCCAGAACCTTGACATCTACCTCACTGCAATGAATTGGAGATAACCTAACCACACATGGTCAGCACCAGGTAGTTGCTCTCTGCTGCTTCTTCCCACTCACACTTCTCCTATGTCCTGTTGTGTCCATTGGAGACACCAGGAACTGGCTGGAAACTTGAAAGATTTAGTCTGTGTATTTTTTCCTATGCAATACCTACTTATAAAGGTTTGTGAACAAATGTATTCTCTCATGTAATTTTATCTGGATCGTATAATAATAGCTTTAGATAGAACTGCTAGAGTATTCAATTTCTTAAATGTGTAGCTGAAAAAGCACTTACTTTTTCAACTTTCATTCCTTATCCTGACATTTTCAAGACCCCATACCTGCTCAAAAGTATTTTTATTTTAATAAGCACAAAGCAAGATGCTGTTATTTGTGTATTCCCCAGAGACCTTTGCAGCATCCTGGATGAGTCAGTGGGATACCCTATAAACAAGCACAGTCTTATAATTAAGGACTTTGGAGACCTGAATTAAACTGCTTGAGCAGCTATAGATTTTCTGATCAACCCTCGGCAACTTGGTTTTATAAATTAACATCAGAGGAAGGCAATGACACTATCACTATTCTACGTGGTGTGCCCAGATAAACATGTTAGAGATTACAGGATGCCTGGATATAGAGGTATTTAAACCTGGTTCCAGCACCTTGACCTTCCCAGTGCCAAATGCTGCCTCGGTGCTGCACGAAAACCCCTCCTGCATAGAAAATACAGCGCTAGTCTGGCTTATGTCAGTATCATCCTACAGCAGCACAGATATCCCAACAGCAAACCCAATCCTGGCAACACTTCAGTTTCTGCATTTTGTTCTTTTGAGAAAGAAAAAACATTATCTGCAAAAAGAGATCTGAATTGTGAAAACATGAGATCCCGTAGGTGGTGCCCACCATCTCAGGGAAACAGCAACAGCAGGCATCAGAAATTACAACTTCCAGCTCAACAGACCCTACCACAGTCCCATGATGACAAGGGATGATGTGAGGTACAGAAAGGACAGGCCACTTATTAGCATGAACTTGAGCAAGATTTCTGCTGCTCATACAGTCAGCTGACCACATCTGTATGGCATGTTCCTGTGCCTCACGTTGAGTATTCACAGCTCTAAGCTGTTTGTCAGCAAAAGGCAAACAGAAACATGGAGAAGTTATTTTCTTTTTCCCTTCCCTTCTCTTTTTCCTTTCGTCTTTCCCTTCCACTAGGTGACTACTTCATATGTATTTACTGTGGTGTGAGTGAGGTTTTTTGTTTGTTTGTGAAGGGCAAATTCAAAATTTGAGTGCTCAACAGTGGTAATTTGTGACCAAGGAATGATCTGGCACAGAGGACAAGAAGGCTCTGCTGTAAGAAGGGGTCAAACTGGCTGAAAGCAAGGGTGTCAGAGGCAGACTCACTGCAAGGGAGCGAAGTTTCCTTTGGTGATGAGATAAAAAAACAGCCACAACGTTATCTTGCCGTCATCCTGGAATGGAAGTGCTCAGGGGCCACCTTTGGGCAGCAGAGCAGGGCCAGGGGATGGACCCATGGATGTGCTGAGGTGCCCCATGCAACCGCCCTTGGGTTGGGTGCTGGTGCAGGCAGACGTAAGGAATCAGCTCCTGACGCATCTTTGCAGACTCCTTGTAGAACTGCTTACAGTGGTAGGACTTTGTCCAATGCATTGTTCATTGAATTTTTTCTTCATACTTAAGTACAAACATGAGTTTAATTCGCCTCGAGCGGTACCATAAAAATTCCCCAACATTTGTTTTGATTTACTGGTCACAGATGCCTTAATCAACTTCAGTCCCCTAACCTTTTTCAATTTCTAAAACTAGGGCCTAAAATGACAAATGCACAAGTCCCTGATTTTTGTAGCCATAGTCAATTTGTAGCAGATGATAACAACTTTGCCTTTTCTCCTATTTTCAGATTTACAGTCATTAAAGGAAGCAATGAAGAAGAGCAGGTAGGCTGAGAAGATAAAGGTATAGAACATCCAGTTACTTAATTCAGAAAACACGATGCAGTTTAACACTGACATTTTGCAGATTATTCATTAATCCTTATCAAGTAATTTCCTTTAGTTTACTTGGGAAAAATTAAAAATGCTCAATAATTCAGTTTAGAAAAGCAGCCAATGAATAGAGGTGTCTAAGGTGCTTAATGGCCTCCATTACCACAGTATTTAACCATGTCATAATCCTTAATATTTATCATCACTACTCCATTGTAAGATAAGAAAATGCTCTTATCACCATTTTACAGAGAGGGGACAAAAGCAGAGGAGATAAAATGACTGCCCTTAGGTCACAGTAGAGCCTCTGGCACAGCCAAGATTTACCTTTCTTCTGGACCAGATTTCTCTGGATTAGTCAATAATCTCCACATGAAAACGCTCAATGATACACGCTTATGTCCTGATTCTGCAAAAGCTCATTCATGATGGTGTTAAGGAAACACATCACGTGTCTGATTCAGCCCCGTTTAAAAACTCCTGTTTGATTGTAGATCAAGCTTGACAAGCTGGACTCAAACAACTGGTGTGTGTTTTTTCCTCAAAGCCAGCTATTTAAATGGATTAATTCTGTAGCACTTAACACCTGTCCCTCGCCACACCATTAAATTCTGCACTGCTCTAGAAGCCCACGTGGAGTCTGTCCTCGCAGACCTTCCTATCACTGCACACCCTTGCTCCTCTTTAAGTTGCAGGAGTTCTCTGCAATCGAAAAAAAAAATCACTTTCTTAAATGTGCAAGAAATATGAAGCAAGCGTTGCAATCTTCTTTGGGCAATTGGTAACTGTTTGGTGCAGCTGCTAA
The DNA here is from genome assembly GCF_000687185.1 of Egretta garzetta. Taxonomy (NCBI): domain Eukaryota; kingdom Metazoa; phylum Chordata; class Aves; order Pelecaniformes; family Ardeidae; genus Egretta; species Egretta garzetta. The sequence continues at coordinate 44,030 of NW_009260842.1, read as the reverse complement.
TGAGGTAGTAGTATAAGAGTGTGTCCTGAGTACAAAGAGACTCTTCAAAGCACACAGTACAGTTCACACTGCTCCCAGGGCTACTGGGGTACATCCAGAAATCCTCCCCTTCACCTTAATACTCTGATAGCATAACTCAGAGACCACAGCACATCCAAACCAAAATTATTACAACACCAGATAGTGGGACTGAAGTCCCAGACTGTATACACTCTCTTCATTCACTGCAAAGCACTTCCTAGCGCCCTTAACAACAATTGGGAGATTTTTTTCCCCCTTTTTTACTGTTACCTGCAGAGAAGAGGCCCCTGTTTTGCAAACAAGAATGCAAAAGACCAACACCATTTGGGAAAGGGACATAAAGCTGTAAAAGATGAAAATTAATGTAAAAAGACAATAGACACAGTGGGAGGCAGAGATTTTTGATCAGCCTATACTGAAGACTCCCCAGAGTTCTTAATACAGGAGCAAGAAATGGAGGGAGAAAAGGAAGAGGCTGTAAAAATTTCTTATGTACTCTCTGGCCATACAATCTCTATGTCCTGTAAGACAGGCATACGGCCACTGCAGAAATCTCCTTTTGCTGTGTGTTTTCTCACTCATATAAATCACAATGTAAATCCATATGAATGAATTTGAAAATCACCAAGTACTGCTGGTATTTATACATAAATAGGTAAATTCTTCTGGCTTATCAGGCTTCCCACACTCTACTGATATATATCTTACAATGCCTTTAATATGCGTGACTGATAATTGGAAAATTGTTCTTGCACACAAATGACAATATAAAAGACTACATTTTTATTCCTTCTGAAAGAAACCAAACCAGTATATCGCATGAGATGTTCCTTAGTGGGATAGTCAATGAGTTAGCTATTGATACCCTTGTTCAGTTTATCTGTTTCCAGCAAGCTTGGGGGCGGGGATGTGTGTCAGTTCGTGAACTGAAACTTCCACAGTTTCATGAGCAGAGAGCACCACAAACCTGCCCAAGTTTTTTCAACTCTCAACACACACGCTGTGGCTCGCCATTCCACCCATTTTCATCAGATTTCCACCTCCCCTTCTGAATAAACTCTGGTGACCAATTGTTATGCAAAGCCTGAAAAATTTTGGTGTGCTTTTTTGAGCCAAGGTGATTAGAGAATGACTCCTGGAACAGGCACGCTGGGGCATCCACAGTCACAGCATATGCATGTCATGGAAACGGACAGGTTAGCTACGTATAGCACTCCTAAGTTCCTGCTGGAAGGAATTGTTAAGAGTGTGTCTTTGCTCTCTACTGGATAATATCAGAAATATTTAACTGTGCATCCCAGACTGTTTTGCCCAGGGATGCGGCTGGGTCTTTCTCTGGGAAGGAAGCCAGGCTGTTTTTCCTTGGAGATCAGAGCTCCAGTCGTGCCACTGCAGCAGAGGGATGTTAGAAGCACAGCAAATTGGAAGAAATCACATGGATTGTTAAATTTAATGACCCACTTTTACTTCTCTAAAAGCAGATCAAGCCTCTATCCAAAAATTACTGAGGCTGTTTCCTGAAGTATTCTGGTTAGGGTGAGGCCTCAGAAACTCACGCTGGTTCAGGGATCAAGAATTTTTTTGTAGGTGTTGTCTGTATTTATTTGTGGCCAGCTGATACCCACTTATTAATTAGTCCTTCACCTCATACAGATTTATCTCTAGTGTTTGTACCTGATATAAGCAGAGAAAGAAAACATCTCATTAGTTATGTTTTGTTTTCTTAAATAATCAAGCTTCCTTCAAATACTGGCAGAATAATTACAGACTCCTGGAAAATACTGGATCTGTACTGTTACATGATAATTGTACTTAAAACAATCACTTTGACATGCTCTTTCACAGTATGTCTCTGGGAATTTTTTCAGGACTCCTGAAATTGCCTGTGCTGAAACGCTGACTACAACTTCGTAAGAAGGGTCTACATTTTCACATCGTAGAGTGGATAAGTGGTAAGGAAAACGTTAAACTCCCCCTCAGACAAGCCTATCCTTACAAAGAAGATGAAGACAACAATTAATTAGAAGTCCATCTGATCCAGATGTGCTAGCAGCTAAAAGGCCTAATTTTGCACTGAGGTGTGAGGGTAGCAGGTACATATATCCCATTAGCATTAATGGGAGTTAGCAGTGTGAATTTTTCAGGGATCAACAAAAGACTTGGTCTCTACAGCAGTTTGTTAAGCATCTGTTCTGTACCATTTTATCACAAATGACATGCCTTGAAAGGTTTAACCTTCACACTTTGTAGCATATCCAGGTCTGTAGAAGGAGGAAGGGCGTATCAGACAGTAAAGGTTCTTACAGTCTCTGACTGCAGTGTATTAATGTTTTTAACGGATGGTAAGGATCTGTCCAACTGCATAATCTTTTAGGTTGCCAAGATATTGGATGCAGCAAATAATCTACTTCTTATGAAAATATTGCAAAAAAAAAAAAAAAGACAAAGCAGCGGGGAATGTGTAATGAACAAATACTTCTTGGAGACAGTGAGAAAAACAACCAATATTGGACTTCCACTTAATGGTAAAATAATTTCAAGTGAATAGTTTCATTATGCCGAACAACCACATATTTTACACTGTCAGAATAAGTACAAAAGCCAATGATCTTTCTAAGCTGCCCCTCTTCAGAAGTGTTTTCTCTCCCTGACCTGATAGAACTCACTTTGCAATCTGATTCTGAAATTGGTTTTCCTAAGCAACTGTGGCACACAAAAGTCATGGTCTGCTCTGAGAGCAGCCCATTACAGGACATCGCTTTGTCACAGGAGTTTTAAGTCCAGCCAGCACGGTGGCAATACGCTGGAAAGCAGCTCAGACAGAGAGGGGGGTTATTAGCACACACAGGCTTTGGAAGTGTGGCTGTATAGAAATCAGAGTGGTCTCTGCAGAGCTTCTCACAAGTCCATTTCAAGAACTACTTGTGTTATTTGACTACTTTAGTAATTAAGTTGGGACTCGGTATAGATTATAAGGCTGAAGAAGATGCTCTCAGACAAAGGAGGACTTCACGTCTTCCTAAGGTCCCATGGCCTCTAAAAATACTGACACCAGGTTAAAAAACATTTCAGCTTCTTTTTTATGTATTGATCCTTGAAGAATTTCTATGTGCTACACTGCAGAAACTTAGCATTACCTAAGAGCTCATGCATATAAAGAAACCAGATTTCTCCAGCTTTAGGTGTGTAGTTAAAGCAGCACAGTTCTCCTAATGGCAAGAGAGGCATAAAGGTGTAAAAATGCTGTAAACAGTACAACTTTGTCATATGTAGGAAAGCAAATAAGTAACAGTATAAGGCATCTTGATTGTCAGGTGTACCTCAATCCACTCTACACACTGCTCCAACTCTCTCAGTCTAAAGCAATGGTTATCAAGCTTTTAATTGGCACACCGTTACATTTTACCAGTGCTTCTTCTGTAATAAATTTAGGCCTACTTTCTTTGACAGGTAACTGTGACCCATGGATCAATCGCAGGCTGAAACTGTCAGCTCGAAGGGAGGAGGGATGCCTACCCACACGCTGTGTGTGTATTATAGTAGTGTAACAGTAGCCGAGGTCGGAGTATAAAATGAACAAAGCCCAAAGCATCAAAGACAAGTATCTTTGTATTTGCTCAGGTACCCAGGTAGGATAGGAATAAAATGGGTCCAGGTTGTTGAAGCAGTGGTTGTTAGAAGACTGATGCAGAGCTGGCGGGTTTCTGAACTCCAGTTGCACGGGTCCATTACAAGCTATAATCCTCTGGAGCTCCTATTAACTAAAAAGACATTTTTCTCCTGGCTTCTGTCTTTTCAAAGTTAATAATTCTCCATATTGACACAAGAATCCAAGCTGCATATGGCCTCTGCTATTACTGTGGGTTTCCACTAGAGATGAAGGGGGCTTTTGTTTCTGTCTCCTCCATTGATTCTTTTGGGACCTGTAAGAAGATGGGAAGAAAACCATCTTCATATCCACGATACTGCTCCTGGGCAGGCACCCAGCAAGGGCAACTCCTACAGGTATTGCAATAGTAGATAGAAACATGGGCCATTCCAGGAGGAGTGAGAAGAGCTTGGAAAATGTCCCCCACCCTTTTGAGGGAACAAGAACATGTCACGAACAAACTCATTAAGTCCTTGGCTACCTTCCTTCTCAGACTGCTGACAAGGATGCTAGAGCATGTTATAACCTTTGGGATGATTCTTCTGACATCAGCACTGAAAGTTGTGTAAGCTTGAGAGGAGACAAGGTGCCTTATCAGATGACTGCACCACGATCCTGCCCTGTCAAAAAAACCTCAGAGAGTCAACACTGGAACCTGACACTGACTTTATCAACTAGGAAAGATAACTGAGATTAATAGCAGTCTGCCCCCCTTTCTCTATCCTACATGCCCCACTTGCTCAGCATACTTCTCCTTTGTGGTAGAGAAAATTCAAGAGATGGACATACCTTGTTTCAAATCCTGGGCTGTTGGCTGTGTACTACGGCAGAAACAGTGTGCAAGAATTTGCTATCTCATGCTGTGGTTGTCCAAGAGCCTCATACCTGCTTCTGACCAAACAGTGTATGAATGATTCTGTCCTGCTGGGTTTTTTTAATCTTTTTTCACTTTTCATTTGTAACCATTGTCTTTGTAAGGAAAGGGGCCTAATTCAAAGCCTAATAAAAATACTTTTACAAACAACAAAGGAAAACTCTTTATAGATCTACCATGCTGTTTCCTGAGTATGCTGGTAATGGTGATGCTAACTTGGCTCTTTAAGAGCCACCAAAGGAAAGCATGTATGTCGTAGGCCTGATCGACTGCCTCCTTCACTCCTATGTCAAGCTAAGTGTAACATAGCTACTTCCCAACCAGCCCTGCCTTCCTCTGAATTCTTTGTGTTGGTGACTTGAGTACGAGAAGCTGTATGCATCTATGTAACTCAAGGCCTGCACTTCCAGCTATTTCGTAGCTGTTTAAACCACAGGATGACGCATGGTGTGCATTGGATCCTGGAACAGATGCACAGAAGTTAGGGGTCAGAGAGCATTCCTAATTCTGTTTTCATGGTACGGTTGCGACACCACTGAACAATGCTCCGCAGTCTCCTCTCACTGACAAAAAATCAGTGCTTTAATGCCACAAAATTTGCTGGCCTTTTTCCACACGCTCTTCTCCATTAACGTTCCAATACTACGACAGACATGCAGAAGTGTACCATATGCACGATGCTGCTGTACAAAATGCCCACATGGGTATGAACTGCAGCAGTCTTTCTCCCTTCATTTCGCCCTTCTCAATCTCTCTAAGTTCCTGCTAAAAGGGAAAAATGCCCTGCATTCATAAGGCAATATCTGTGCAAGCTGCTGATGTCTGGGAGCAGAGCTGGCATGGGCAGGGATCAGTTTCCCTGCAGAATGCCTGGGACCCTGCACACAGGGAGGACAGGAGGGCACCAGGATTGCCTCTGTCCCACCCCTGCCCAGCTTTCACCCAGGGTATCGTGGGCCCAGTGCTGTCTTGTAACAGCCTGACCCTGCTCTCACGGCATCCATTGCACTGCTGATGAGCTGGGCTGCCATGGGACAGCCTCTTTACATTAGCTCTGCCCATGAAAGGCTCAACTCACTCCTCTTTGATGCTTGAAAGGGACAACACAGGTCTCCTCACTCTCTTCAGAGGGAATGACACACAGGAGTGAATGTCCCTACAAGCTTTAGGTGGCCAGACAATGCTATGGGCAATTGCACCAGATTTTATGCACCTCAGGGAGGCAGGGAGATGAATAGACATAGAGGAAAGATTCAGCAGCATGGGTGTTGGAAAAAACAGAGTAGTGTCTTTTTAATCACTAACAGCAAAGGAAAAGCATTTCCCCCATGGCTTGAAGAGAGAGAACACGAATCCCCAGCTCTCTTTCTTACAGAATCAGGTAATACCTGTGTTGTCATATGCAGGACAGTCTCTATAAAAATCAATACTAATGATATATTTTCTTTAGCTAGAAAATAGATAATAAATGCTGTGAAAAGCCCCACCACTTAGCTCCCCCTAGTATAACCCTGAATAGCAATACATCTGCTCAGCCTCTTGGAATTAATTTTGGCAAGCTATATTTCACGACAATAATCTGCTTTCTTTACAAAATTTTAAAGATTCCTTCCCCCCTTTAAGATCTACTTCCTACACAGTCATGCTACATCACTTTGTCCCTTTTACTAAACAAACAGTAGAAAGGATTTGTATGTGACAATTACAAGGAGTTTTTTGTTACTACTTTTGTGACAGCACAGGCCTTGTTATGGAGCAGACTTAAAAGGAATGTGATTTATTTAAGATTAATCCAGTTATGAAGAGATATACACTGGATTTTTTTTTTAATTTAAGGAAAGTATTGATGCACAGTACTATTAAATACTGAGCTTGATCCAAAGTAGATCTTTGAAGGCTTATCAGCAGGGGGCATTAATGCGACATTAAATTCCAAATGCCAAACCACCAAACAACCATGCAGAGTCTGTAGTGTTTTATGTTTTTAATATGTTTGGTTTCTCCCCAAAAGAAATGAGATCATCTCATTTTTTAAAGTAGACCTGGAATTCCAGGCCCTTTACTAACAGTAGCAATTTGTTTAATAACCTACTGTGGGCTTCACCTCGCAATTTTAAGAATAAGTCTTTGTCCCTGTTCTATGTAGTTTAAAAGCGGAGAGGCTGATTTTAGGATCAGTAAATTTGCAGCCAGCAATTTCAAAGGGGATTATCTCCAGCAGGAAGAACACGTGGATTCAACACTCATTGAGGATATTTGGTCACGAGTGTTGGTTGCTCCCTGACATCAGATCACGCGCATTTGAGGAAATGACTGACAACACCCCACTTTCCTACAGTTGCACTCTGACAGTAGCTACTGACCTGGAGAAGAGAGCTATTTCCAGGAGGCAATTTTTAAATAGCACCATTTTCCCCTCAAAATGCTTATTTCACTCTCCACTGACTCTGAGGGAAAAGTAACCATGCTGGTAATTTAAATTACCTGTTACGAAGAACGAATCTAAGTGTTCGTGTCAGTAGGATTTTATCTTCAGCTAGTTTTCCGATGCTAATGAACAATGGAAAGACTATACTTTTTTTCCTAAACCTTACTGAGGGCAATTCACAAAGCTTCTCTGTCAGAAAGTCAGTCTAGCAGTGAGCTGGTGACTGCAGGGGTCAAAGTTAAAGAGGAGGAGAAAAACGGTGCTTTGGCTGAGCTCCGTGGTCTTTTACTCAGGGCTGATCCTTACTCCTGGCACACCGTGATCTCATTCGTCCTTTGTTCACTGTTAGCATAAAAGTTACTGAATCTGGCCTGATCTTCCTGCATTAAAATCTACGTGTCATTTACAATAATCCACAGTATGTCGGTATGTGTAGCATAAAGACCCATTAGTTTAAAATTTTGACAGGAATTTATGTTCCTTGGTCTAGCACTGAAAATCTTTTTCTCCACAATAAAAAGGTGGAAATTTACCTAATGTTTTTAAACTGAAGTTGAGATTGTCACATCATCATTTGACTCCAGGAGTGGAATTTTTAAGAAAAACAAAGAATAGTTTTAAATACACAGTAACATTGGGACTTTAAGCACCATTCAGATGACACCCACAGGAAGGATGTCAGTCATGTCTGCTACAGTAGCAAATTGCTCTCTAAAATTATTTAGGTCTTGCTTTCAGGTCCAGACCCTCTAGCTTTGGTTCCAGTACCTGGGACATCATGGTAGGTCCCACACTTTTTCTGTCTCCCATACACACATCCTGTAATTCATGTGATATATTTTCCTCAGGTACATGCAGCCTGCTGCCTTTGTTATGGCAAAAACCAGTTATGAAACCGTAAACCAAAATGTGTTCCTCAAAGAGCTGTAGTAATTAAATGCCTTATGAACTTCCTGTGAAATTGGCGGCTATCTTCTGTGTGTGAAAATTAAGACTCCTCTCTTAGCAAAACCTGATGCTTATGCTACAATTTTCCTTTAAGACCCCAGAAACATGGAGTAATGTTGGGTCTGACAGCCTTCCTGATAAATGTCAGGCTGAGGTTTATACAAGCAAGGGGAGAAGAGAATTAAACTTCCATTTGTGAAGAGGGAGAATGTATCAGATTTTTTTATTTTTATGGGTTTTTTTGTACATGAAGAATGTTATCACTATTACCAAGCATTATTAAAACCTCCAAGCCCCAAACACAGCATGTATCTTCCCTCAAGCAGGTCCCATGAGGCTTTTCAGCAGGTGGCATTAATGCTCTATCCAGTTCCAAATGGCACACAGCCAGGAAACCGCTGCTTCCAGCACTTAACACCTTAAAATGATCAACAAACTATGACAGAGAGTAAGTAATTTTCTTAGGAGAAAAAGGCTGCCTTAAAATGGCATCTGTTCTGAATGATTTTTTTTTAGCAACAGAAGCAGAGCATAGATATATTTTGACTACTCTGATATTAAATTAGGGGAACCCAAGGGCATGTTTTCTTTTCTCTTCTTTTCTCTTATCTGCCCATCAAGGCATCTGTAGAATCAGCATTTTCCAATGAAGAGAGCATCACTGAAGTTTTTAGTGTTCAGGCATGTACCAGCACCAACAATACTCATTGGCATTACCTCCAATGACAAGAACAGGCACTTTTTTTCAAGGCAGCCCTAAATGGGTTTCCCCAAGTTTAAAGACTTGCTGTTGCAACTAAGAGGGAGAGAAGCAGAGAGGAAAGGAAGAGATACTAAGGTGGCAGATATATATGACCATTTGGGGCTGACTGAAAATGAGTTACACTCCAGGAATGGTTATCCTGCATACCTGCTTACCCAAAGCAAACAGTACAAAATCCTGGAATCGCCTTCAGGGTTTGTTAAGGGAGCTATTCCCGACTCCATGAAATCCAGCATCTAAGACATTAGTAAAAACTTACATGCTTCAAGCATCATACGACCAGCCACTGCTGGAAATAGGTGCTTTGGAAGAGCTTGCTTGGTTGGAAGACTTGAAATGCTTGTCGCTGATTCTTCTAAGTGCATGATGAGTCCTTTGCATCTCATGAAACTGCCCACAGGCGAGGTAGAAAGTAAGAAAACAGTCTGCCAGGATGTCCTCAAAAAACTGTTCTCTAAATAGTGCTTCAAAGGATTCAGGGTTTGCTCCTCTAAAAAATGACATTCTGTTCCAAAAGACAATGGATCAACCTCTAGCACTGAGCCAGCCAAGGCTCTTCCCTCCTAATCTATGTCCTAGCCCAGCATCCCAATGGAGGGCATGTTTTACGAGGCTTCAGTAAGTCCAGTATATCAGCACTCATTACACTTAACTGCTCCCTGAGGAGTGAGTCCAGGCACTGGATATGTATCTGGAGAGCTGATCTCCCCCCACTTATCTGCCTGGATTTCAGTCTGTCTCCCTGGAGCTTAGGGCAGATTTGACAATGACTGTAATGCAAAGAGCATTCTGCAGGGCAGTAAAGCCTAATAGTGCTCTGTGCTACAGCAGCACCGAGACTCCGGTCATGCACAAGCACCCAAATGAGGTACACACTGACGGGGAGATGGGACGGGACAGGACAGGACAGACAGTTGTCATCTCACGACATCTTCACACCTTGTGAGATGTTTTTATGACAGAAGTGCTTTAGTCATGAACAAGACACTGTATGCAAGAAAAGGTTGTCTGGATAAAGTTCTGCAGCTTGCTTTTCACTGGAGACCACTCTGGACCTATGAAATGGTCTGTTCCAGCCTCAGAAACATCTGAATTTGCGCAACTTGTTGGAATACTTAAATATTGCCATATAGCAAAATAATAAAAGTCTTGTAGAACTAGTCTTGTAAAATTCCTTCTAACTTAACACAAGACGTGCTTCTGTGAAAGGGCTGGTTTGAACTTGAGTCTTTTTGACAGCTGTTCTTAACCTGGACTATAATGACATGAGTCATCCAGTGCACTAGAAATACTGCAAAATCTTATCACAATTCATTATCTGCCTAATTTCAGTAACAAAAGCACAAAATTGCAGCTTATTTAGCTTTGAAGTACCACAGTCATTCCACGCAAAATATGGATTTGATTGGCACACACACATTTTATTCACATAAGGATGTGTGCTCCAGAAGTGTCCAATACAAGGACTGCCCTGGAAAGTTGAAACGCTGCCCTTGGCTAAAACAACTTCCAAGTTGCTGTACAACCCTGTGAATGCTTCACTGACTGATGGTATTTCACTGTACAAATGGCTCATAAAAGCTGTTAAATCCGTCATGCACTCTAAAGGCATTTTAAACTAACGACTATTTTCACTTATACAGAAGCTGTCAGCAAAATCTATTCCTCAAATGACAAGAAGCAACAGATCCTGACAAGACATGGGATTCTGGCACAACAGACTAATGTATCTTTTCAGTATGCTTTTCATGATTGCTCTGTGGTATCTTGGTGTCTTTAAGCAAAGCTATTCACTGAGAGATGCAGAGGTATATTCTGATTTTGGATGTGTCCTTGTAGAAAAGCAAGCATCTTTCTGAAGACCAAAGGGACTGACAGTGGGAGAATCAGATGAAAAGGAGCACTAGGATAAAGTAAAATACAAAAGGAACAAATATCTGAAGAAAGTGAAAATGAAACCACACCAAAACACAATCCTTACTTTCCCTGTGCTTCTTTTCAGACTGTAAACTGAAATGTTAATGATGGATTGGGTGACATTTCTCTTACAGAATCATTACAACCATTTAGAAAAGACCTTTAAGATCACCAAGTCCAACCGTTAACCTAACACTGCCATCCCACCACTAAACTATGTCCCTGAGAATCTCGTCTCCCCAAGTCTCCAGGGATGGGGACTCCACCACTTCCCTGGGCAGCCCGTTCCAATGCTTCACAACACTTTTGGTCAAGAAATTTTTCCTAATATCCAATCCAATCCTACCCTGGCACAACTTGAAGCCATTTCCTCTCCTCCTATCTCTTGTTACTTGGGAGAAGAGACCAACACCCACCTGGCTCTCCCCTCCTGTCAGGCAGCTGTAGAAGGTGGTAAGGTCTCCCCTCAGCCTCCTCTTCTCCAGGCTGAACCCCCCCAGTGCCCTCAGCCATTCCCCATCAGCCTTGGGCTCCAGACCCTTCACCACCTTGGTTGCCCTTCTCTGGACACTCTCCAGCCCCTCCATGTCCTTCTTGGAGTGAGGGGCCCAGAACTGAACAAGGATTCAAGGGGTGGCCTCATCAGTGCCCAGTACAGGGGCATGATCACCACCCTGGTCCTGGTGACCACACTATTCCTGATACAAGCCAAGATGACATTGGCCTTCTTGGCTACCTGGGTGCACTGCTGGCTCATATTCAGCCGTCTGTCAAACAACACCCCCAGGTCCTTTTCTGCCAGGCAGCTCTCCAGTCACTCTTCCCCAATTCTAGCAACACTTTTGATGAAAGTTCAAGGGGAAATAATCTCAAGGGGGGACTTTTGCCCATCCTGACTACTAGACAAATGCCAAGGTGTGTTATAACAGAATAGCCTTCTACACACTAGTATATGATCTCCTCCCAATGAATAGCTGTTTATTCTTGTATCCCATGCATCTTTATTTTCTTGAAGGTCATTCCCAGCCTGTTACTTAGACAAAAGGAGCTACCTTCTTGCAGACAGCTGCCATGGCATCCACAGGCCTCATCCACACATAAATATTCCAGGAAGACCAAAGAAGCTATAAAAAAAAGCTCCCCAATAAGACTGACAGATCTAAAAGCTGCTGGGCTTATGGGTATCTGGCCTATGGAAGAGGAAGCTGTTTTCCACTCCCCAGCATCCCTGCCTTGAAGGCTCAGGGAAGCACCTCTCCAGGGAGGGAAAGCTTACAATAAAGTCACAGAGTAACTGTGCATGGTTAGGAAGAGCAGCTCGTCAGAGAGCCCATCCTCTCACCTTCCTCACGCTGAGAATACTTGCTAAATCTGCTGTCTCCTCAGACACTTTTTCCCATACATTCATGTCTTTTTTTCTAGTCATCAATCTGCCTGTTAGGAGAGAATCTCAATCAGAAACCAGTCCTGTCAGGTTCTTAAAAGGTGTTGATTTGGGCAATGCAAATGTGAGTAGAAAGGAAGCCTAACTCCAAAGCAAATTGGGACATATACCCCCATTTATATTTTACATTGCAGGTAGACTGGCAAATTGGAGAGCTGTGAGGTTTTGAAGAACAGCAATAACTTCTGTTTTGTTCTTAGACAGAACAGAACTATTGTTCTACAGTATTTCTCAGCCCAGAAAATCCAATGGTAAATGTAGAACCTCAGAGAAGCCAAACACCTAGACACTGTATGTTCTTGGTCCCCCTTCAGCTGCCTTTGAAACACATAGTCATGTTGTCACCAATTTCACTGAAAGCTTCAGTAATTATAGAAGTGCTCTGGGTAGGTGTTTGGGGTTAGAAATGGGCAAATATTTTCTCAGTAGTAAATGTGCATGCAGAGACAAAAGGCTGCAGACAGACCCTCCGGCACAGCTGTCTTTCAGCAGCAGGGGCTCCCTCTCCACCAGACTGCTGGTAACTCCACAAGCCACCCATGCACTTACCAAAAAGGAACACATTTTATGGCTCTTTTGCTGTGCTCAAACTACTGGTCTGTTAGGAAGACTTCGATAGCCATCCCGATCTCTACCCTCCTTGCAGTTGAGGACTGCTTACTCATGTGTGCTTGGGCTGTTCCTTTCCTTCATAAATGATGCTCTGATAGTATCATCAATTATAACAAATGACAATTTAAAATTCTTTGCCCTTCTGCCAAATTCTTAATTTATTAATATAAACTACTTCTTGCAGCAGTCTCTCTAATATTCTCCCTCTCTCCCCTATAGTGGCATGGCACTCTGATACATTTTAAGCATCTGTTTAATCCCCCTCCTTTTCCCATACTCATGAAAACACTTTATCACATTTTTAAATGATCAATGCTTCAATATTCCTATTCTGCTACCTGCTGAGGAAAATAAGAAAGGAAAAGGCTGAGTAATTGTGTTTCAGAGACAGCAGCTTTACAGATGACTGCATTTATTTCTCACTAAAATATATTTTAAAATGTTGTGCCAGTGCAATGGAGCTATAACTTGATATATGTTTAGTTCCAAGACAAAACTACTTTCTTTATCTATGAAAAATTCTGCTGATAGTTCAAGGCCATTAGAAAAAGAAAAGATTTACAGAGAAGAGAAGAGGTGAGTATTCAACTAGCAACTACTAGTTTTCTCAGACCAATCTGAGACAGTCAAGTCTCAGACCAAAGCAAAAGTCAGGATAAAAGATTTCATATGCAGATGCTGAAATCCTGACCCTAGCCAAAGGAACAGCTGTAGACAAGTCACTTTGTGTCTCCGTTTCCCCATCTGGAAAACTGAAATACAGTTCCCCTTTCAATCACATGTTACAGCAGTTTTCTCAGCATCAAGGAGACCTGGCGAATGAGGGAAAAATCATATGGAGCCACCAGCTACAAACATCGCTGAACAAAGTGTCAGGCTGTCATCCACAGTTCAGAATTGCTGGGGTTGGCATGCACCTCTGGTGATTGCCTCATCCAGCTCCCTGGCTCAAAGCAGGGTCAGCTACAGCAGGTTGCCCAAGTCCATGTCCAGTTGGGTTTTAAACATCTTCAAGGACAGAGACTCCACAACCTCTCTGCACCACCTGCCGTGGTGTTCAATCACCCTTAAAGAAAAAAAGCTTTTTATTCTGTTAAATGGAATTTCCTGTTTCAGTTTGTGCACACTGCCTCTCATCCTTTCACTGGGTACCACAGAGAAGAGTCTCTCTCATACTGGGGAGCCCAGCACTGCTCTCCAGATGTATCTCACCAGCCCTGAGCAGAGGGGAAGCATGATGTCCGTTGACCTGCTGGCAATCCTCCTCCCGATGCAGCCCAGGAGGTTGTTGGCCTTCTATGCCACAATGGCACATTGCTGTATCATGGTCAACTTGTCCACTAGCATCCCCACGTCCCTTCCTCTTCGCAATGAGGAGGTCAGTAGCCATGCTGAATACTCCCAATCACTTTCTTGTCCTTTGTGTATTTAGAAATGGTTTCCAGCATAAGTCGTTCCATTGCCCAACCAAGGACTGAGGAGAGGCTGACCAGCCTGTAGTTCCCTGGATCATCCTTCTTTCCCTTCCTGAAGACAGGAGTGACATTTGTTTTTTTACAGTCCTCAAGAATGTCTCCCAATCACCATGATCTTTCAAAGATATTCAAGAGTGTCTTGCAGTGACACCACCCATGTCTGCATCCTGTTGGAGTCCATGGACTTGGGTCTGTCCAGTTTATTTAAATGTTCCCTATCCTGATCCTCCTCCACTGAGGGTGGATTCCTTGATCCAGATTTTCCCACCAGTCTAAAGGGCCTGGGATTACTGCAGGCCAGTCTTCCTGAGGCATGGAAGACAATGAGTACCTCTCAAACTTTTCCGTGTCCTTTGCCACCAGGTTCCCTAACCCATTTAGGAGCGGGCCCAAATTCTCCCGAATATTCCTTTTGCTGCTGATATACCTGTAGTAACCTTCTTGTTGCTCTTCACATTCCTCATCTAATGCAACTCTGCATGGGCTTTGGCTCTCCTTACCCCACTCCTGCATGCTCAGAGAGTGCCTCTGTATTCCTCCTGGGTCGCCAGTTACATACAAGAGGCTACTGCCTCTTCTGTACTTCATTTTTGTGTCTGAGGTTAGTCAGGAGCTCCTCGTTCATCCATGCAGAGCTCCTGCTGCCCTTGCTTGATTTCCTGCTCATCAGAATGGACTAATCTTGAGCTTAGAGGCAGTGGTCTTTGAAAATCAACCAGCTCTGCTGGATGCCTCTTCTCTGCAGGGCTATATCCCAAAGGATTCTTCCCAGCAGTTCCTTGAACAAGCCAAAGTCTGCTCTCCTGAAATCTAGGTCTGTGATCCTGCTTTTTGGCTTGCTCCCTCATCTCACAGTCCTAAACTCCACCATCTCACGGGCACTGCTGCCAAGGATGTCCCTGACCTTTGCATCCCTGACCTTCACATCCTAGGCAAATTCGACCTTGTTTGTGAGTATGAAGTCTAGTAGAGCATCTTACATCAGCAGCTTGATCATCTATGTTAGGAAGTTGTCATCAAGGCATTCCAGAAACCTCCTGGATTGCTTGGGGTCTGCTGTATTGTCCCTCTAGCAAATATCAGAGTAGCTGAAGTCCTGCATGAGGACCAAGTCTGTGGAAGTAAGGCTTCTTCCAGTTGTCTGAACACCTCATCTACTGCTTTCTGATCAGATGGTCTACAGCAGACACCGACAACAATGTCACCTATTTTGCTCTGTCAGCTAATTCTGACTCACAAGCTCTCTGCTGGCTCACAGCCCATCCCAAGGCAGATGGGTGATGTGTCCCAGTTGCTCCCTTATATAAAGGGCAACTCTCCCTTCTTGCTGTCCCAGCCGGTCCTTCCTGAAAAAGCCATCTATCCATGAAAAAGCTTGTCTATCCATGGCAGCACTCCAGTTCTGTGACACATCGCGCCATATCACTGTGACACCAAGGACATCACAGGCCCGCAAATGCATACAGCCCTCTAATTCCTCTCACTTCCTTCCCATAGTGTGTGCATTAGCATACAGGCACTTCAGAGAGGGAGACCGTGAATTTGTCACTGGCTTTGAATACTGTCAAAGCTATAGTGTGCAACCCTGGTCTTGAATGTTGCCCAAACTCAGCAAATGTGAAAGCTGGTCTCAAGCTGAAACTTTGAATCCAATAGTAAAACTGCCAGTTGCTGGACAAATAGCTGGCAGTAAGCTAGGTGAGGAAACCCTGTTACTGGTATGACCTGCACTGCCTGCCAAGAAATCAGCTACAGATATGAGCTTGCTTCATTAACCCTTTGTGCGGGGAACAGGCTGCTGATGGGTGGACTAGAGGGGCTGCCATTACCACCAACAGGCAGGGATGCCTCCTGTTGCTCAAAACCCCTACTTCTTTCTGCAGAATTGAGACGATGGTGATTGGGATCAGAGGTTCAGGAAGCAGTTAGTACTTGGTATGAAACAGTTCTTACTTGCTGGCTAAAGCTTATTATTAATCCAAAATGAGCGTGTGTGTGTACACCTGCAATCTGGTTCTCCCACAGGGGAATCCACAAACCAAAGTCATGAGCTATTAAATGTGGCATGGGAGAGAAGCATCCAGCTGTGCTGATTTCCCCCAAATGGCTTGAGAGCTTTCCCCGTCACTTCCTTACTTAGGTGCTTATGCGTGGTGGTATTCCACTTCACTGCTCTTTTGTTGCTTAGTGTCCCTCCTGTTCACATCACGCTGGGCCCTTTGCTCAGTCTTCGTCCTTCACTGGTCCTTCCAAACTTTTCCTTCACTTCCTCACATGACTGTTGGTCATTATCTCCCTCCCCCATCACTATTAGTTTAAGCTCTCCTCTCCAGGTTGGCCATTCTGTTGGCAAAGATGCTTTCGCTCCATCTGGTCAGGCTGATCCCCTTCCAAGCAGTCTTGATCCTACAAGAAGGTCCCATGGTCACAGAAGCCAAACCCTGTTGCTGACATCAGCTGTGTAACCAGTTGACCCACAGAATCCATCCATTACTCTTCAGGCCCTCCTCCTCCTCACTGGCAGTATAAAGGAGACCACTGACTGGCCTCCCAAGGCCTTGACCGTTGCATCCAGGGCCACGTAGTCACATTTGATATTTCCTAGCTCATTCCTGACAGTATCATTGGTGTGCAGGTGGAAGAGCAGCAGGGAGTAATAGTCTGGGGATTGAAACAGTCTTTCTACAACATCCCACTCCTGAGCCTCCAGTAAGCAGCAAACTTCTCCAGACAGCAGGTTCGGTCAGCAGATGGGGGCCTTCATTCCCCACAAGTCAGGAGTCTCCCACTACTATCATGCACCATTTCCTCTTGCCATACAGTTCAGGTTCAGCTGGCTCAAGTGCTTCACTGGACAGAGCTCTCAGGCAGGGAGCTGCCACGGCACTGAATCTATTCCATAGTTGCAGATCTGCATGTGGAGCAGCAGCTTCCCCCTCAAGGGCCAGAAGTCACCAACAGCCTTCACCATCATGGAGTTTCCACTTTCTGACCTGATACACAGAGACTGCCTGTCCCTTTGCTGTTGAAGGTTCAGGCTTTTGAAGCTCCAGGGTCTCAGAGGACCTGATTGATTTCTTTCTTGTCATCTCCAATGCTGTGCAGCCTGCTGACCTGCTCCCGCAGCTCATGTACTTGGTGACACAGATCCTCAATGAGAACAACCCTCCTGCTGGCCAAAAGGCCATCCCCCATTGCCCCAGCCACAGCAAGAGGCCCCAGGTGCCTCTGCAGCCCGAGACCTACAAAGCTGCATCCTCCTTCTGCAGCTCCATGTACTGCTCAGGGCCTCCCTTGTTTCAGGGAAAATTGCTCCAGCGGCCGATGGGGACCAGATCCTGTGATTGAGGACACGAGCGCTGTTGTCAGCAGTTACCAGTTCCCTCCTATGCAGACCGCTGTACAAACAGCCGCCTCTGAGAGCTGTGCTCTGGACCAGGACTTACAGAGGCCTCTCCCTAGTATGTGCTGGTAGAGTGCTTAACCCTCCCTGATCGGGACCCAGGATCTGCAAGCTCAGAGCCCCCTTAGATCAGGAGCAGCTGGCAGAGCTTGCTAGAAGCTGCTGGAGCTGGCTAACAGCCACGAGCTCCTCCAGCTATCCTGCACCCTAACATTTCTCCAAGGGCTCCCAGGACTTCTCTGACCATCCCAAAAGAAGCTCCTGGAAGATCAAGAAAGTCGCAATGCAGAGCCCAGAAACGGCTGTGCAAATGGCTGTGTTGGGCACAGAGGCACAGGTAAACAGGGAAAGATTGCAGTCTTTTCAAGGATTAGATGTAGGACACTTTAAATGAAGCTATTGAGTGACATAAACAAAACTGTAAGATGGCATAGGTAAGCTGTAAAACTCCCTGACATCAGAATTATGGGTGCTAGCAATTTACAAGGGTTCAAAAAGCAACTGTAAAAAAAAAACTGGGAGAAAAATCTATCACAAGCTATTAAATACAGTGACACTCCCTCTGACCAGGGCAAGTACCAACACCATGTCAGAGAGTCACCATACAATGGTCCTATTTTGTACCCTCTCCTAGCTATCTCCAGCTTACCACAGATGCTCAGAGCCTTGCTGCTAAGACAGGCTTTTGGTCTAGCTCTAGCTCACAACTGCCTTATATTCTACTGGTGAAAGCTGTCACCCTCCTGGGTCCAAGCGTTGCTTGGGTTGGGGACAATGCAGCCCTTTTCCTCTCCTCTAAATCAGCTCAGTATCCTCTTAATAGCTGTGCAGCACTTTTGATGTCTTTAGACAGAAAGATCTCCAGTGGCACTACACAAACAAATCACAGTGTGATTAGCATTAAGAGAGCAGTGCAGAGAAGGTTACAAGACAGTGGTCAGCATAGGCATGCGATCAGTCTTGCTGGCTATCTGGTTTTCATGGAAGGACAGCAGACAAGTGAAAATACTGCAGGGAAAAAAAAAACGTGCAGGACCCCTGTCTTGCAGATCTTGCAGGTACCCCACCCCCTCCGTGCAGATAGAGAGGTACAGAGGCTCCCTGTTGTTCTGCCTTTGCTTTACAGTGCCTGAATATAGAAATGCAGCACGTGATTTTGCACTGCTGGTGTCTCACAGCTTCAGACAGATCTGCTAGCTGGTGCTATGCTACATCCTAACCTAGATACTGTAGGAGCAGAGCATGCTGAAAAGCAAAATCTGCAAATTTAGTTTCAAAACAAAAAAAATTTCACTGGGAGGTATCTTCCAATTTCAAAGCTTCCAGGCTGCATGCTTCCTTTGAAATGTTATGTCTTCCAGACCTTTTTCTGACTCAAGAGCCTACAAGACTCTCTATTGCTACCTCCAAGCAGTTGATCTGCCTCAGACCACAAAACTTCTCAAAGCCACAGACCCTGCAAGCCTACCTGCCCAGTTTGCTTTCCCTGTTAACATCAAGAAACCAAGCCTCCAGACTCACAGAGAGGCCCTTGTCTAAGAGAAGGAGCCCTGATGCACAAACCCAAACTGCAGCTCCCCCCAACCCTCCTGTTAGTCTTGCAGGTGACAAAGCCTTGACAGGCACAGACTTGGGTAAATTTATGGAGTTTGCATCAAGCTGTGCCACAACAGTGAATCTTAAAAATCCAGGATGTCTAGTTGCCTCCTAGGTGAGCTAGTGGGACAACACGATATCTACCACCAGAGTTTCAGTGAGTACACTGAATTAGAAATTACATTAAAAACTCAGTTCCAAACAATGTTATCTGATGGAAATTTCCTGACATGTTCTGTATTTAGGTATTTCGTGTTCCAATACCCTTGCACTGGACTGCTGTGTCCAACAACAGTCACCAGTTCCCTCAGTATCAAGGCAATCCAGAATTCATGATTCCAAAAACATGTGTAGAAAATGGAAAATCAAATCTAGTCTTACTGTAACAACACTGACCTTATCTTCTTAGATGCTTGTTCTGTTGCCTATATCTTTCAGATATAAAAAGGCTTTCCCTCTAAGTCGACTACCTTGGAGGCAGCTGGAGCTCTGAAACTTTGTAATTAATAGAACAGCCTTCATTAAAATTCATTAAACTCACCTGCACTTCCAGACCAATGTTATTTAATAGAGTAGTGCAGGTTTACAGTCTTTAGACATTGATGAATGCAGCAGTTACTGCCAGAAGAAACTATCTGCTGATATCAAGATTGCAGGACTCTTAGACCAATCGTAAGGATCAAACAGAAACAGTGTTTTAAATTAACTAGGAAACCACCAAAGACATTTTACTTCACCTAAGTGGACACAGTCTTATTAATATGTATAATGCATTATAAAGTCCATTTTATTTGCCTCTAACATTTTTCAAATGGAACAGGAAGCTTTTAAAAAAACAATTACCTTATCACTTTGAATCTCATCTGCTGCTTGCAAGCCATGTTATGTCTGAGACAATCGTTTCATGTAACTCTCTATCATTGGTAGGCAGTCATATTAAAAAATTAATAATGACCACTTCATTTTTCAGAATCTTTAATTGTCTCGCTACATAATTGTGAATGCAGGGTAGGGAAGAAGGGAAAACTTGGGTTTTGAAAACTTTCATAAAATCTCTAGGTTCTGGTGCTCACTTTTGTCCCTTTCACTTAAAGATACCACTCTCTTTTCAATGTTAACCCTGTCCAAACAAGTGGAAATACTCACTGCTATTTGCTATGGCTATTTATCATGAAGAGGTTTGGTTTTAATTCAAGAGTAGTCTGTCCTAACCTGGATCTGACATTACTGATGTTCCTCAAGATTCACTTTTAACAAGTCTCCGCATAAACAAAGGGCATTTTTATCTCCTTCAGAGTCAAGGCACAGTAAACGAAGCCACAGTAGGAGGGACATTAAGATACACATGTGCTTTTTGTAAGAAGCTAAATAGTGGATAGTATGGAGGAGAGTCCAATGGAAATTACTTCTGAATGCAGATGTTAGGAACAAGCAGCACTGAGATAGAGCTCATTGATTTACAAAAGACTAGGTGGCAAGGCTTGGAATAGGAAGCTTTACCTAACATGTCGGATTCTACAACAAGGAATGTAGACAAGGAAATCAACACAATGACTATTGGTAACCACGCATCTTCATACTGGGCATGCAAATACCTAGGTGAAATTATTGCAACACAAGGGGCTGGGCAGACAAAACTGGTCTTAAGGTTCCAACTGTACGTACCTGTAAAATTCAAGAGGATTTTTTACATGATTCATGTCTTTACTGCTTTCCTTTACCCATCCTCTTTTTTTGGTTGCATCCTACTTTCCCTTTTCACTGCCACTCGGCCTAGATTCTTTCTCTTTCATATCAGGTTAGATCACTTTCCTAGAAAGACTATCAGGACAAGTATTTTTCTTATGAGAATACTCAAAAACTAAGAAGGTTGCCTAGTAAGGTAATGGGAAAACTCAACTGGACAAGGCCCAGAGCAACTTAATCCAGCTGCTGCTGTTCTGAGCTATGTTGGGCCTAGAGAACTCCAAAGATCCTTTCCCACCTAAATTATTCCATGAGTCTATGACCTTTCTTTTAACTGAAAGAATTATAGACTTACGTTTCTTACTGACTTGGTTGACCCTGGCTGACTTTCTTCTTCAAATCACAATTACACAGAGTTTTTTCCAAGTCCCAAACTGTTTTTCTCCTTTCTCTCTACAGAAAGACTCTTGCAATGAGAATTAAAGGCCTGAAACTCATAATGATAAACCAATGCTGGCATGTATTAATACGAAACCAATGCTGTATAAAGCACTCTGTTCCAACAACGTAGTCAGTTTGACAATTTCTGTATATTTCCTACCATTATAACAGAGCTTCACTGATTTTTGCTTTGGCTGGTTTAAATAAGACCATAAAGATCCCTGACAACTACTGATTTAACTGGCTCCAAGTCAAAGATTAGCACAACTATAAAACTAATAAAAGTGTAATTTGTTATCCAATCTATTTGAAAGGTTAATTGATTCCATTATAACTGGAATCTTATATTGGCCAGGCACTAAGAAGAAACTAGATTACATTCATGAGCTACATTTACACATTTTTTGCTATAATATTATAAAAAATGCAGTATTGATTAGAGACTACAATAAATCAAATGGAAAGTTGATCAATAGTTCCACTATGAAAACCCAAAAGTATCATAAACTGTTTTGAGAAGAGATCTACAGGCCAAACCTCATCCTCTCCATGAAGCACGCAAAACTCACAATGAGTCTTGAAAAATCAACTAGACTGTTACATATGATTTAATCTAAATAAAAGTGGTATTAATTCAATAATGCTGTACATCTCTACAAAATAATCACACACTAGATTTCTGTATTTTAATAAAGTATCTAACATGTACTGATGTATTATTATTATTAGAGCTCCTTCTATGTATGCAAAGTCTACAATCCAGAAAAGCCATAAAGTTGCGATGAACAATAGATTATTGATTTTTTTGGATAGGCATGCAGCATTTAATAGCTGGGAGAAGTAAATAAAGGTATAATTCACCCATTACCTGACCAAATGTGGCTATCCTTTCAATTACTGAGGTTGTGACTAAACTGACAGTAACTCCAGTAATAATTGCATCATTATTTCCAAGCTGCTTTAATCTTTTTGCAGCATATTTTTGGTAGATCCCATCAATAATTACTGTAGAACCATAAAATATTAATAATGCTGTAGAATTATGAAAAGTTAATAAATGATTCAAACTTATTTTAAACTAGTAATAGCCTACCCCCCACATGTCCTATTACATGTGTACTCCCATTCATCTGCTCATGTGGTTGGGTTGTAAAGGAAATGGCATGAGAAAGAAGTATGTTTAGGATTTTGGGGCATGTTAAAGTTTCAGGCAAAACAGCCTGGGTCTTTGCACTGACCCTCTGCAAATATGCAGAATCTTTGCTGCAAGGCCATTAGAGACCACAGCCAGCCACTGGACCCTGGGTATGTCTAGTCTGATGCAGATCTTAATTCCAGTGAGTGCTATAAACACATCACCCAAAAGTAAGAGTTACAGACCATCATGAACAACCATTTGGTTTCTTGAACTGTGCAACAACTCTTTAAAAATCGACTATACACTTAGTAAAATATTGATTCATCATTCATCTAACAACCATTTCTAAAAATCTATCTGCAACAGAAATCTTGACCATTAAATCACTCTGCTTCAAGATGAAGATGCATCTTTATTCCTGACTCTTTACCTTAAAACTGGAGTATTCCAGGAAGAGCTAATACAATTTATCATCATATGTTCACACCAAAGCCACAGATAACCTAAATCTTATGAAGCCTGAACTTCTGAATCAAAAGTATTGTTTCATGTATGGTGTAAAGCTGAAATATAATCTGTGAAGACTCAAGAACTCTGAAAATGAGGGTCAATCTCTAACCATTGTTGTAAGCAACCACCACCACGGGTAACGATTTCATGTGTGTTAAGACCTGACTGCCCATTTTGGATCTTGTGCACAAGGTGTAACGACTTTCAAAACATCGATTCCCAGCAACACCACTCCCTCACATATTTCCGGCAAACACGTCTGCATATGATCAGTTTTCATGTAATCTCTTCAACAGCCCCACTGAGCTCACAGCTGTGAAAAAATACATGACACACGCAAAATTACCTGTGTGAGAGAGTATATGATCAGGCTTTAGGAATGTGATCTGAGAACTACTTGTACTATGCCCAACGCCTCACAGAAATTCCTGGTGAAATGCACCACTGAAGCGCAGTATGACTATAAGGATATGTATCAGAGGAAAAAAATGTTTACTGCTAAAATGCTGGGACGTGGGGATGGGCTGAGGGAAGTAGCAGGCTTCCCTTCAGACTACCCCAAAATTCACCAAATAAATCATGAAACCTGAGGCGTGCCAGCCAAGTGAGTTGGAAATATGGAAACATACAGTATCATTTCTCCAGAAAGCTGAATTTTATTTTATTTGTTACCATGTTCTGCTACATTCATAATAGCTTTATTTATTTAGTGTGCTGGTAACTGGATTATCTGTTTGTGCTTTGGAGGGAGAAAGATACCACGATTTAGAAGCTATTTGCTTCCCACACAAGGGCACAAAAACGTTCTGTCAGCAGCTTGGGTAATTTCCAGGTTGGTGCAATACCTTAGGCTTGTAAAGGAAGCACAAGACTTGGCAGACCGATTCCTAAAGCCAGTCTTTAAACTGTTGGAATTTCTAGAGAGTGGGAAATGCCAATATTCTTTAAAAGTTAAATTGCTTGTATGAATCTGTTTGATGTAAGACTGATCTTGATG
The DNA here is from genome assembly GCF_000687185.1 of Egretta garzetta. Lineage (NCBI taxonomy): Eukaryota > Metazoa > Chordata > Aves > Pelecaniformes > Ardeidae > Egretta > Egretta garzetta. The sequence goes on along the minus strand of NW_009260842.1, from coordinate 20,128 downwards.
ACCTCACCCTTCTAACACTGCTAAAACAAACCCCTGTTTTTCAATGTCTGAATTGGCTGGTCAGGATCCAGAAATCCAGTCCTTTGCAGGCCTGATGAAATTGTACATGATGCCTAAAGAGACATATTTTACTTTTGAAAATTCTCCTGATGTCAAAACCATTGTCAAGAAGTTTGAATGGGTTCGATACTGCAAAATACGCTTTCAGCATACTGCTTTGATCTGACGTTTCTCAGATCTTTCCTACTGATCATTTCTGGGATGGCTTGATTACTGTATTTAGGCTTACTTAGTATGGATTTGTGAGTACCTATTGATTGCTTTCCACCCTTGTTAAAACTTCATGTAACTTATGCAAATTAAGTATCATGTTAAATAAACCCAGGGATATTTCTATAGACCAAAGGAAAAATGTGTGTTCACAGGTGCAGACCAGAGGAAATGGTGCAGTTGTATCACTGAGGAGTCAATAATATGATAATGCACTACACCTGCAATGGTCTCTGAATTTTCATACATCTGAGAATGAATAGCTCAACGTTGTGTGCTTGGGAGAGAAAATATGAAAAACCCTCAGGTCTTTGAAGTATGCAAACAAACAAACAAAAAGTAACACATCAACTGCTCTACCATCATCTGTGAGAAACAGGAAAATCTAAATATACTCCTGAAAAGGAAGGAAGGCAAAATTCAGCAGTAGTTTTCACTGATAATATCACTCTGTTCCTATAGAGAGATAGCTGCCCATGTTACATATTGTGTCATACGTATTTTGACATTGCTATCTACTTTCGGACTACTTAAAGTTGACTGGTCATTGTTGCAAACGTGGCTTGTAGAGTTCTGTACATTTAATACAGAAAACTTGCATGAATGGTGCCTGGTTTTAGAACCAATTTTCTTAAAATCTCTACACAGTCAATTCTGATTACTAGCTTTTCTAGCAGTAAACTACTAAAGCTATGTTTTTAAACCTACAAACTGACAAAATGGATTTCTACTTAAAATACAAAGCAAGTTCAATGTCCTCAGCTGATGCATAATTAAAAAAAACACAAATCCTTCTCTTACAAACCTGGTTATATAGACCAACATATTATAAATTGAAGTAGCTCTCAAAAGGATTGGCTAGTTTCAGGGGACAGTGAAGCAGATAAAGCGGTATGTTCGCAACATTTTTCTCTACTACCAAATGCATTTTTTTTATTACTCATAAAGACAAAGAATTTTTGGTACCTTTAGTCTCTTCCTTGAAAACTGCACCAAATTTGTTGGTGCAAACCCTAAGATATTATTCAGGCTGTCAAGGGGATTATTTGCAATGGGAAATTTTCAGGATAAAGAGGGAGGATACAAAATAGGCTTCATGTGGCTGCAAGCAACAATACAATCCTTCTTTCATTTATGTTTTAAAGAAAAATGGAGTAAAGCAGCTAATCCCTCCTGGGCAGTCCCTTAATGTTAATTTAAAAATGTCCTCAAGAAGCCAAGGAGAACCAAATAGTAATCTGCTTTTTTCCCGAATGCACACTTTGGCCATGATTTTTCTGTGCTTTTTTTTTTTTTTTAAATTGTGAAGCACCTAGAAGGATTATAGTTTCAAAAAATTAGCTTTTAGTTTATAGTCAGGTAATATGAAAGCTGCCTAGCAATTCAGCAAAACTAATCCAACATTCAGGAGACACCTATTCACTGAAATTAAGCCAATTTTACAATATGGAGTTATCCAGTCATCTGGAACAAAGGAGGTACCTGGTGGAGAGACAAAGAAAGCAACCAATAAGGAATGACTGGCAAATGGGGAACATAAAGAGACATTTAGAAAGAGCAACAAAGAGAAACAGATATGTATGCTGAGTGAATAAAATAAGGAACAATGAATCCCCAGAAACAGAAGTGACTGAAGCATGGGGGATTATGCAGAAGCATCACCCTGCTACAAGAGGAGCTCCTCTGAATTTGCACAGCATCTGTCACCATCAATTCACAGAGTCGGTCTAACGAGAGGATCTAATGACAGGCAGTTTATACAACACCAGCACATGACACATCCCTCAGGGCGTTTTTGTCCTCATAGCATCCCAGTGGAGCAGCATAGCACTGCTGCTCGCATGGCACAGATGAAGAAACAAGACACGGGGCTTTAAATAGCTACGTGCAAGACACCTATAGCAAGGGAAAGGATTGAGCCGGCACACACAAACAGAGGGAAAAGCCCTCTTTCCTGTGTCAG
>NW_009260842.1:0-17833 GCF_000687185.1 Egretta garzetta | reverse complement strand
AAATCAAAAAGCCCCACATGGTGGATACTGCTACAGAACAGAGTCACTGAGCATTGCCACTATTTGGAAGTTACTTCAACTTAGGGATGCCTTTTTACTTAATGCTTATATTAAAGTCTGCCTGGAATTTTCTGGCATTTTCTAGGAGAGCTGGACTTTACCTTGCCAAAATTAAAACCTATATTTTGAATATCCAAAACTGCGATCCTATGTTTGTATGTCCTTTATGCAATTTTAATCACAACATTAAAGCTCTAATGCAACCAGCAAGTTTTTTTCTTGTGAGACAGTAGCTTTTTTTTAAAGCAGTACAAATAGAAAGTTACTTCCAATACATTTGATGTCTCTTACAAATGTTGCTTTGAGGACCACAGCACACAGAAAGAGACATTTCACACTCCCCAAACACTTCTCAGAATTAGCAGGCACCAGCCAGTACACTCAAATGTGCAAATCTCAATCTTTTGAGATTTGGAACACCTTAACAAAAAATCAGAATTAAAAAAGTGCCACATATGTCATGGTTGTTCTAAACTCACTTATTTTTCATAGCTCCCTAAACCCTGCTGTGATGCTGATGACAAACAGGAGTTCAAGAGGCACTTGTCTCACTTACCCACATTATTTCAGTGTTGCAGAAATTCTCCTGCTAAGGAGTAGTTCAGCTGTTGGCTTGACTACGTGAAATACTGGCAAGAAAATGTAGGCAGGCAGAGAAGGAAGAATGCTTTCCTTGTGTGCTTCTGTAAGCTGAAACTTTTTTTTAAAATTATGTTTGAACTCATATTTGAAGATGATCCGATCTGTCCAAAACTAAATAGGAAAAAGTACGGGAAAATTTACTCCACTGATTGTAGAAACAGAGATCCTATGAGGTCATAACATACCTATAGATCAAATCAAAGTCTGCATCAGAATAAAAGTGAGACTAGAGCTTTGTATTTTGCAGCATTTTTCATTTTCTTAAGCAGGGGAGAGAGGAGCAGAGATTTTTCTTATAAAATCTTCAGTTCTTTGCAATGCACTATATATTGAGTTGTCAAAAAGAAACAGTTTCCACCCTGCCTGCAAAAGCTTTCCTGAGGGCAGAATAATGGATTTAGCATGGAAAAAGCAGGATCTTCAGATTACAGAATCTGAAAGATGTCCAATGGTTTTAAGTTTTAATGGTGTTGCTTATCTGAGTCTGCCCTTACTACATTGTCAATGTCAGGAATACAATAATCAACCATAAAGAACATTGTGGCACATACATGAGTCATATTAAAGACACTTGATATTCAGTAACTCTTTGATCAGTTTAAGATAATTTAATTAAATCTGGTGCCAGGAAATGGCAGTGTTTTCATATGCAAAGCTACACCTCAGATGCACCTGACTCTTTAGAAGAAACTGTACTTGAAAATAAATCTTCAGATAACTGAGACCCTGGAACAACTCAAGCCCTCAAACCGGGACTTGCAGTGTGAGAAGGAGGAGGGGGGAAAGTAAGTAGAAAGTGCCACATCAGCAGAAATTCCAGAATAAATTTCTCCTTTTATTATCTAGAGAGCCATTATAGTCATAACTGCTGTTGACTCAGAACAGATGAGAGGGTTTTCTTTGGAGGAAAAAGAACAAGTGTTGCTTGCTTATTGCTTCTGTAAAAACTACCATTCAAACAGAGACAATGGCTCAAAAGTTGTTCACATGCTTTGCTCCTGAAGTCACATATAGTTGTGGGGATGCTGTTTATTCATAGCGTGTAACTATCCTTCCAACATCTATTAGAAAATGCAATTATCACACCGCATTACACTTCCTGTCAGTAATGATAAGCATCAAATACGCTGCAAAAGCAAGTAAAATCTCTTTGACCCACTACATTCAAAGCCAGACTGCACTCAGCTCCCCTACATCCCTCTAGCATGAGTTTTGTCCTAGAAAGCTAACACCCAAAACAGGATGAAGAAAGACAGAGAAAGACCACAGTGCATGGAAAGCAATGCTAGTTCAAGACCTCAGGGCAGCTTACCAGTCCCCTAGGAAGAGAACTTGGATTCACTTTGCACTTCTCCCACTTCTACATCTGATGTTGCATAGATCTCAGGGAACTTAGGTGTTATGACAATTTATTCCCTAACAGCAGAAAATTGGTCCACTGAGTACAAAACACACCTCCACTGGTTGTGATTTTACCTTTCCCCACCTTCAACCAGTACACATGTGGATGTTACGTGGAAGGATGTAACGTAGCAGTCTTTGGACCAAACCTTGCAAAATGGGGTTGCAAAATAATGAGACAGCTGGGCTGAAGCATCATTAAAGATGTTTTTGACAGCACTTTGCCATGCATGTCCCAGCAGATGAAGGAGGGAAGAGATGCTCCACAAAGACTTTTGGTAGCAAATGCCACCATAAGCCAAAAGTATGTGAAAAGGAAAAAATACATTAGAAATTTTTTCCTGTCATCCCAGATGCTGCTTCTCCTACTTCCTCTCACACTTGTCTACAATCCGTAACACCATTTTAGTGATCAGTCCTGGCCATCAACAAATCCTCAGAGAGGCTGCTGTGCACTGTTTGCATTTGCTGGGATAGATCCAAGGCATACCAACAACTAGGAGCTCATGCAGCCTTTGCTGCATGTTCTGGGTCCATCATTGATTCCAAAGGGCTCTGGAAGCAACTAGAGTAGGGCATTCTATTTAACAACTGTCTTCAGCTAGCAGCATCAGTCCTCACGGACCAGGTACTCAGTGGTCCGTACACTGTGGCACATGTCAGCCGAATGAGTAATAAAATCAGTCTCATCTGGTTGCAACCTCTTATGTGCAAACCAAGGCTGGGCGAGAGCCTCCTGAAGGCTCCTTTTCCTGATGCTGGCTGCAAACAATGCTGCAAAGGGGGACAAGGAAAAGGAGAATATTAGACTCCTGTACTTCCTAATTGATTGCTTATATGTTTAACAAAATGGAATATACCAAATCTTCATAGACATTTGGTGACAAATGCCAGACTGTAATGATACCTCTTATAATACAATAAAGAACCATCTAGAAAGCTGCCTGCATTATTTGGGAGAGGGAGTCAGATTTGATAAGTGGCTAAAAATTAGTTTAGTGATTCCCTATTTAGCCTTTAAATCTACTCATAATGTGACATCGTGTTTCTAATTAGGGACTGAAAATGTTGATTTAACATTTCTGTCATTACAGGTTAGATACACATGGTATCTCGATATTATTAAAAAGTTCGTATTTTGAACATAAAAAGGAATTTGTAGAGTCAGGCACAGGGTTTAAGTTTTTGTAATGAGCCATTCATCTGCCAGTCAGGTTTCATAATAACCAACTGCTACGAGTTAGTTGAGTGTGAGGAAAATGAAATGGAAAAAAAATGGAAATGTGGGTAACCACTGACATGATAAGTGTTACATTTGTACAGACTGAAGCATAATGGTATTTAAAATGTCCAAACTGTTTGTGATGACTCGTTTCCACCACTGCTGTAACAGCTTCTTTGAACGCACACTGCATACTGGACAGTGAGCAAATATGTACTGGCAGGGTATCTGACATGACAACCAAGGCTCAGCATTTTTTTTTTAGGAGCAAATGCCTCAAAACTTTTAATCACAGGACCACATTCCATGGAAGACAGTGGGGGAGGCAGCACATTCTGGGGAACAGGCCTATGATAATATTTACTGACCATCTCTTTTCCAACTCACGATCACCTAACATGTCTGCTGCTAGATTGGTTTTGCATGGAAAAATGTTATCAGGAAAGCAGGCAATGTATTTTTTGCTGTCCTGCATGCACCTTCAGCAACTGCAGCCAGGTGTCCCACAGCAAATCAGTTCTCATGGCTGCTTCCAAACTATGACAATAGGGCCCATCCTAACCCAGGCAGTCCAGCACAGGGCTTGATACCCAGGGCAGCTCATCCCAAAAGCACTGCCTTTAGTCTCAGAATCATGGCAGTAGGAAAAGAAAAACACCCGCCGTGTGCCTTAAGATTTACAGGGACTTTTCAGACTGAATGGCTACTATCAATCATCTCTGCACTCCCAGCAGGAAATTAGATTTCCTGTTGTTTAATGCTACAATGCTTGACATAGGTCTGTGAATTTGTAGTTCCGGTAGTGCTACATTAAAAATCTATACTGTGGACAAAGAGGGGTAGAAATACCTGTTTTCGTCAAATGTAGCAGAGAGAACGTCTTTTCAGATACTACCTCTCTGCTTTTGACTGATTTTTAATTTAAAATTGTGTTTTAATCAGCAAGGCAAGTATATGAAAGGACAAGGAAAGTACACTTACAGGGCGAAAAATTCTTTCCCTCTTTTAAAAGATTTATTATTATATTTATGTCAGTCTTGTCTACAGGAATGACAATTTATATCTCTGTCATAGGCTGCCAGCCGGGCACAGCATTCATACATTTAGAGGACTAAAAGTCTTCAGAGCTGCTTGTTTCAAGCAACAAAGCTGAGACATCTCATTCCTGATGGTGCTTATTTGGTTTCTTCTGAGCTTATTGCTGGGATTTTTTTCCCCTCAATTTTAACCTTTCTTTCTCTAGCTGATGGGATAAAGTAGTGACCCGTTGTCTCAGTCAGAGAAGCCCCTCAGTTTCTCCAGGGAACAAAGACAGAGATTCTCCAGAAAGGTGGACACTGTGTCAGTGACAAATCCCTGCAAAGCACTTCAAGGCTCAGCCACCTTCCCACACGGCTGCAGCTGCGAAGACCTTGTGCCAGGTTTTACTAGTGGTTTTATTATGCTTTTCCTCTGTCCTCATCTTCCAACCAGTCAGATTCCTCCTGCAAGGAAGGCCCATTCAAGCCAAAAGGAAAACTACTACTACTTATATTAGATTAAGCATCCAGGGATCATCTGGCTGTGTTTTGGGGGCTAAGCTGGTAACACAGAAAGTAGGGAGTGCATATAAGCAAATTTTATCTCCTGGCTGGGGAAGACGTTATGAGGGGCGGACCGCAGGTGAGTAAGGTCAGCAAAGGGAAGTCCTGGATACCACTGCATGTTTTTCCCATGTCCCTGGGGAAAGGTCAGTGCTCGGGAGCTCAGGAAAGCAACCACGGTACCCAGCACACCCTGCCGCGGCAGCACACTCAAAACTTTCCAAGATTCCAGTGGAGATGGGGTAAGCCTTACACAACATCCAGCACTACAATTAGTCTTTTGATTGTCCTTAGTGCTTCTCTTGTGGAAGAGCACAAGTTGCCTCATAGCTTGGGCCAAAGAGTGGGTATTGTATCCAAGCTACATCAGACAGGTGGCTCTGAAGACGGTCAGGCACGGGCAGTTATCTCCTTTTCACCATCTAAATTTGATGAAAGCTTTCATCCTCCTTGGAAACCTGGAGCTGCCGCCCTTGCCAAGAAAACCCATCCCAGCCTTATAAGCACCAGTTGAACATTCATTGATTTGGATTATTTTGGTCAGTCTGGCAGTATTAGGGTAAGTAAAAGAAGCACCACAGAAAAGCAACTTATACAGAGTAAAATAATAAGCCAATTAAAAAAACCCACAAACCTACCCTTAACAAAGATGTGGAGCCATACTCCATCATGGGAACAACTACTCCAGTAACTTCACTGCTAGTCAATTCACCATTCTTGTGCCAGCCGAGCTCCTTCATGTCACTTGAAGGATAGGCATGCCTCATCTAAATTTTATGTTCTACCTCAACTGAAGTCAGAGCTGAGTGTTGCTTCCTAAGCCTACGAACAGTTAGCCTATGAGATCAGATGTTCTGCTAAACACGGTCTAGTCCTTGTGCAGCAGCAAGATAAATACAGGGCTGAGGGAAAATGGGAAGATGAGCAATCACCTGCTGCTGACCTACACCTGCAGCTACTGCATGTTCTCTGCCAAATACCACAGGACTGGCTGGCAAATTGGGTAGAGGCGAGTCTTGAAAACGGTTACTTGCTCTTGTGTGCTTGTACCTAAGATCTGTCTAACTCATGCAGGACTGTTTTCAGGGGGACTTGATGGCACTGAGTATGAAGATGGATATTCATGTCCTGGTTTTGGCTGGGACAGAGTTAATTTTTTTCCTAGTAGCTGGCTGATAGTGCTGTGTTTTAGATTTAGTACAAGAAGAATGTTGAAAACACCCTGATGTTTTAGTTGTTGCTGAGCAGGGCTTACACCAGTCAAGGACTTTTCAGCTTCCCCTGCTCTGTCAGAGGCACAAGAAGCCGAGAGGGGGCACAGCCAGGACAGCTGACCCCAAATGGCTATTCCAGACCATATGATGTCATGCTCGGGGGGAGTTGGCTGGGTGAGACAGATCGCTGCTTGGGAAGGGCTAGGCATCAATCAGTGGGTGGTGAACAATTGCATCACTTGTTTTGTATATTCTGTATATTCTATTCTTCTGCTGTTGTATTAAACTGTCTTTATCTCAGCCCACGGGTTTTAGGGTTTTTTTGCAATTCTCTCCCCCATCCCACAGAGGGAGGGGTGCAGTGAGCTGTGTGGTGTTCAGCTGCTTGCCGGGTTAAATCACAACAGATACCAAGTAAAAAAGTGTTCTTCCTTACAGACAATGGCCAACAAATAACTTAGTTCATGCAGGACAGAGCTGCCTTCCATGTAGGCCTGGCAACTGAATGCTGCACTCACCTCAACAAAGATGAAGCAGGGGATGATGGAGTAACTTCTCTGGGTATTGTTTCCTAAAGCCATTTCTCATCACACTTCTTGGGGAGGCACTGTTCAAAACTTTATTATCCTGAAAAGGAAAAGACAAAGGTATTTCAGTATGTTTCCCTCTTTTGCAAACTCCCTATTTAATACACAAGGTTTGTAACACGGAGTGCATATTGGACCAGGGATACAGACTAAAAAGAATATCAAGTGTTTTAACTTGTGGTCATAAAAAATAACATAAGAAGGCACTCCCTTTGCAGCACAAAAGCAAGAGAGAGACACAGGTTACAAGATACATCATCTACAGAGCAAAGAGTGATAAGGAATACAACCGTTTTCCTTAATCACAATCCACTCCCAAGCAAAGGCTTCTTCCCCAGGATTGTAAGATCACATTTTCAGCCCACTGCCCTGCCTACAGCGTGTTTTAAATCAAGAGGTTTTAGTAACTGAGTTGTGAACCTGTACTTTAAAAGACACACTTATAGTACATTAATTGTACACATAATCAAAATACTTATCTGCATGAAGTGTGACCTGCTCAAGATGAGAGCATGTGTTATGCACAAAAAAACCCTAACAAGCAAATACAAAAAAATGCAATGAAGGACTGTGCCCTTACTGCAGAGCCTTTCCAGTCTGCTATAAATTTGTACATTAACCCACAAAACCTTACCTACTTAGTATTATTTTGAGCTACTGGTTATTCTAACTAACATAACATTATAACACTCTGTGCTAAGACACTTAATCTCCTTACAGCACAAAAAGCAAGAAAGGAGAGAAAAGAAGACTAACATGGAGAATCTTTACAGAGAGTGCATGTGCCTTTCTGCATGCATGAGGTAACACATCAGTTTGGCCTGAATTATTTTAGAGAGAGGAATAGGCTAGCAGGGAAGAGGAGGCTGGAAAAGCAGCACGTAACTCAGAGCTGCCAGGTGCAGGTTTGCACAGAGCATGTGACACAGAAAAGAATGGAAATCCTTTGCTATCAATTTTAACATGAGCACACCAAGCAAAAGCACAGATTTACGTGGGCCTGACCTCACTTCCAACACTGACACAGAAGCCCTGCCCTGATCATAAGCATCTCCAGAGACCGGGGCCAGGGGGAAGGAAGGAGGTGAAAGCTGGTCTATTTTCCAGAGGATGCTTTGCACAACATCTTCTCCCAGCTCTTTGACCTCACTGGCATCTTGGGTGGCAGTTCAGGCCTTGGCATATGGAGCCTGTGAGGTTCACAAAGGGGTCAGTGCTTTCTCACCAGCTCTCAGCAGGTATACTGGAAGAAATACTATTACCGGAGCACTGAGTTCAGCTGAGGTTACGAAGCCCGAGGAGCTGGACCAGCTTCCGGTGCTTGCCACTTTGCACCATGATGCAGGCTCTTGTTTTGACACCTATGAACTACCTAATGTATTTCTTTCACAGTTTGACCCAGAGCTGTAAAATACACAATATATATGATGGGTTTGGTAATATGGTTCTAGGCACAGCACAGCTATAGTGACACCAGTGAAGCCACAATCCTGTGTCAGAATGGCATCTGAACTATTAACCATTGAAAAATGCAGTTCCAGTCAAAAAAAATGCTCAGGGAACCTTACCTGTGACATACTTCAGACACTCCCATCCTACACTGTATCCCAGTTCTAAAATACAAATATTCTGCATTTTCAAAATGACGGTCTTTCCAAACATACTTCAGATTTACTTAGGAGATCAAATGTATTTTTTCTTAGAGGTTAGTGACATTGTTTTAAAAAAAGACAAGCTAATCCAACCCCACTTGGGCTGTGGAAAAAATTTGCAATCATCTATTTTTTAACTAGATTTTTCATACTGCCAGCTCTTGTGCCATGTGGCTCTCCCTTTAACTTGGCAAACACAAGGTGCCTGGTAGAATAATAGGTTAAAGAGTTAGAGCAGCTTACAGAGCATTATTCCACTAAATTCCTTTTGTATCCTGGAGATACACTATCAGCACCTTTTTTTGTAAATCACGTTTTTCAAATGTCTTAGTGCAAAGATGTTAACACCCCAGCACCTTCGTGAATGCTTTCCCAGATCAAGCTTAGAAATAACCAAAATGTTCCATAACATTGTCCTGTAACTTCAAGCCATGCCTTCAGTTCCAACTCCTGTGACTGCTGCGTATTGCTAACCAAAGCAGAGGGCTGCAAGGCAACTCAAGAATTTAAGAAACGTTCTCAACAGGTGACTGAAAGCAACTGAACAGACTAGCAAAGAAAGCTGAGGGTTCTTGGTAGCCATATAAAATTGCCTAATTCAATGCTAGGGGACTCCTGATGTCATACATGTGTATCACTATGTCTGTTCTTTTAAACTTGTTGTGTACTACTGGTTTAAAAAACCACATTGCCTACGGGAAAGCATTTTACATGTCAGCTTCTCTTGTATGTGATGACAAATCTCTGTCAGACATAAGCAGTAAGAGACCAAATAGTTGCCTGATCAGGCCAGCTAATTCCCAGACTGTGGGAAAACTCTCAGCCAGCCCACACTTGTCATAGCAGGTCGTCTCCTCAGCTCACTTGACAGAAGAGGAAAGGGGAGGAGCAGCATGATCATGGTGGGAGCACCATCTTTTGTCTCTCTCCAGCTGGCAAGGAGTCCTCTACGGACACAGACAGCAAAACACAAGATTTCAGTAGTCCCTAGGTGCTTCAGCCTGCGGAGCAGTCAGAGATAACCCACTTCTGCCCAAAGAATCAGGAAATCACAGTAAGATGTAAACCAAGTGTTCAGTGACAGTCCTGCTTTGTAATCTATGGAGATCTCTTCACATTGAACAAATTTTCATAGTGCAAAGCCTCTGACCAAAGCAACAAGAAATAATAGATACGCTATCAGCATCTAGTATTGCCTTCTCCATTTTTTTACTTTTATCAATTTGACTCAATTGTTAAGGAACTCATGTTAGCAAAACTGTAAGAGGCTTTTTGGATCCCACTAGTGGTGAGCTTTTACGGCCTGGTATGTGAGCATTGCATGCGAGTAGGATCGGTCAAACCTATTCTAACTAATTAGGGACCACAGTAGAGGGAGTATTAGTAATCTGGACCTCTGGTATTATGAGGTGCTCCTACTCTTTAAACAATATATATAATTGTATAATAAAACATTTGTGAATTAATTAGCATTAGTTAGTTCTCATCTTGCTCAATTTACCCCTCATGCATTTTCAGAAAGCCACTGAACTACAGTGTAGGAGGTTACTGTCTGACATCTCCTGGGAGAACAAGTGAAGACATAGAATATACATAAGTGAATTGAAAATTAACTGAAAAGGACAGCAAAGAAAAAAGAATTCAAGCTGAAGAGATTTTCTTGCCGCAGGGATCCATCCAGGGGAAAGAAGAATGAGAATCAAAGAGCGGAGAAAAGAAGAATGTTCTAAAAAAAGGTATTTTCTTATAGGTTAATAACCAGCAGAAGAATTTCTAAAAGCCCCATTCAGGTATGTTCTAAAGCTTTTTATGTGAGCACGTGGCAGACAGCAAAAAGGACATATCTAGGACAAACTAGTATTTGCTGAGCCTGTTTGTATACTATAGCAGACACCGCACAGCTGATGGTTGTTCTGTGTTATCAGTGCTCAAACCAATTAATTGCTTGTCCATTCCTCAGGAGACAGTGGTCACCCTTATGTTTTTTCAGCTATTTCCTGCATAGGTGAGAAGATGAACATTATGGCTTTACATATTGCTACAGTGGATATCCGGGCACCTGTGGAAAATACTAAAATCAACAATCCAGAAAAGCTAACAGGCACTGTTTATCATAGTCTTTAACCTATGTTTCCTTCAATCAGCACCAATACATGTTTCTTTTGCCACTAGCTCAGAGCCTGCCAGCCTGAAATGCAGTAACCGCTGCACAGACTGAGACAGCAGCGCAGCCACTGGCACACCTGGAACATCGCTTCACTGAAGAATCCCAAACCTGCTCAGACCGGAGGTGAGAAGGGCAACCACTGATCATTTGGTGCCAGGATGTGATGCAAGCACAAAAAAATGGATTTGATTTCCTGTCCCTCTTCATCTAGATAGTTTCATGATCTTTTCAGCAGCAGCTAACTTTCTGTTACAAAATAAAATGTAAAAGTTATATTAGGAGGAACACAACTGTGGTGTTTCTGTAACAATGTTAAAGACACTTAAAATGCAAGCACTCCCCTGTTTGTAAATTAGCTTAACCTTGCATTAACAATTTGTGACCCTCTGTTGGCAACTGGCTTCAAATTATAAAGATCTGCCTTCTCATTAAAGTAAGAATTCTATTTACTAGTAAAATAAATCACTAAAACTTCTGCACCAGTCCACCAAGGATCAATCTGCCCAGCTGAAACACAAAATTGCATACGTCAAACCTCCATTCAATTAAGAAAACAATTTCAAACTAATGCCACTATTGAAGATTATTACCCAAGCTTTTGCAGAGAACTGGATCATTATAACCATTATTTATTACACTAGCTCTTACAGATCTCATTCTAAACCAGAGTCCTCTATTTCCTGTGGGGGAAACAGAGCCAGAAAGAGTTGAATCAATTTGCCAGGCATCACACAATGACTCAATGTCTACACTGAAGAAAGACACATTATTCTCAGACTCCTGTCAAGTGCTCTATCCACTTGACTATACAATCTCTACACTTGAAATGTACTTGCTAATTCCTGCACAAGAACTGTGCAGTTCTCATTGTGCATTTAAGTAATAGAGGTTTTGCTTAGCTTGCTACTGAAACCACGACAGAATGCACATCACAACTCCGCAGAAGCACCTATCAAACATACACCAAGGTGTCATGGCCTCGCATCCTCTCTATTCACCCCTGACATGTCCAAAGGCACCTCGTTATCCCCGTGCAACCTTGGCATGAATGTGCATGTAATTTTGAACAGGTTGCAACAGGATAATAGAGGGATAAAATGTCTTTCTCAAAGTTCTTTTCCACATAACCAACCTAACCAATACATATAAAAGGGCCTAAGGAATCAAAGTTAGGATTTTCCTGCAAAAGACAGTCATGGCTATTTAATGTTTTCGTGGCTAAAGCACAGACATTTTTAGTGTATTCAAAGTAATCAGAAACACTGAGTAGTTGCATGAATCATTCAAAAACCCAAACTGTGTAAGGAAAAGTCCAAATGACATTGTAGCATAAAGACCTGTTTGTGATTTGGTTTGTCTGCCTCGCATCCAAACATAACACAGACTGTTTGCTTGGTGTTACTGCATAAAAATAGTGAAGCTAAGAAAATAGCACCACATCTGCAACAGTTAGAAGGTACCAGACAACTGGCACTGAGGCTGCTGTCTCAATGAGCCAGAATGTGCTGGTTTTGATCTACAAATGAGAAAGTTATTCTTTGGATCAGGTTGCCCTTGATCCATGTGTAAGTGTGTACACAAAATGGAGCTTGGGCAAGAGGGAGGACACTCACCTAGCTCTGGTTTCCCATCATCAAAGAACTCTTTAGACCATTCACCATCAACTGACAAACAGAGTCACCAACACCATGGCCATCAGACCAGTAACATGGTGTCAGACTGATGACAGTGTATGCCCAAACCCTGACTAACATATTTGAGTCACACTTAATTTTTAGTCGTTAACTGACGAATTGCCTAGCAGCTGATCATAAACAAATGTGCATTCTAAGTTTCAAGACTTGCCTGGTGCCTGTCTGCCAGAGCACTCTGTAGCATGACTTGCTATGTTGCAAGAACACTGAAAAGAGGAGCTGAGCAGATGAAACAGGATCTCGGTTACTGGATCTAGACCTTACCACAGAACAAAATTTCTCATAAACTTCCCCACCAACATAAATGCCTGGCTTCTGTTTAAGCTATGGCCATTCAAAGAAATTGGCCTGTCAGTGAAAATGCTTCTCGTGCGTGTCTCCACAGACTCAATGACAAGAAACTAATTACATATCACTAATGATAGCAAGTAAAAGAACAAAAAATCTGCCACCAGTACACAAAATACACCCATACAGGTTCACCATCACAATAGACAATTTGCAGCACTTGGATATTAAACCAGAAAAACACTTTCTCTGATGAGAGTTCTGACCTTTTTCTGCTAGCAGAGGTCGCATTTTAACATTTTTGCACTCATACTAGCAAACCATTTTATGGCAAACAATGATACCCAAGTAATACAGTTCACAGCACATCTGAAATGATGACCCTTGACACAAACCCCACCTTGTTACAGAGAAAGCTACATAAATAGCCGCCTGGATTCCTAAACTACCACTCTCTTAAAAATGCGTTGCTGAATCCCTGATGGCAAAGCAGGATTTGATCCACAGAAGAAAGTAAGGCCAGAGATTTTAAGAATTTTATTAGGGATGTTTTCCCTTGCTACTAGCTTCATGTGGAAAATAATCCCGTGTCTGAGTGATAAGCAGCAGTATAAAAAACTATAGACAGGCAGACTGATAAGGGATCTGCACCACTTATATCTGCAGGAGAGTTCAAGTGTTATGTCAGCACAGCAGAGGCCTCGTAACAACTCACTGCAGGCAGGCAAGTGAAATCCCAACGCCACAGCTGCTAGCGACAAAACTTACATTGATGCCACTTGGCCAGAATTTCACAGACATTGTCCAAGTAGAATCCAAAACATAACTGTGTAAATAGCAGGTATATCCATGCTAACATCCAGGAAGCCAAACAAAATGGCCACAAGCCTTATTTTGAACTCTCTCACACCCACAAACCTGTCCTTGTCCTGCAGTGTCATCATGGTTGATCTGTTTCATTTGGTGAGGCATTGAATTCCTTATGAAAATGATCTGAGTATCACTTACTCAGTGTTGCTTTGAATGTTACCTACTAAATGTGGTAACACTAAATCAGGAAAACCATATGAATAAAAAGTTTAGGCTGCCATAGCTGATAATGCTTCTCTCTTTCTTGCAAAAGGATTAGCAGTGCATGACAAATGAAGAAGGAATCTGATGATGAGATTCATTAGGAAATTCTTAAAAAAAGTAACAAGCGGTCTCTGAAAAGAAAAAAAACCCAATGGAATTTAACCATGCAATTAACAGACTGATTCTGCTCCTAACTTTCATTTAACTCAAAAAAGCTAATTGTTCTAGCCCCTAGCTCATTGTTTCATCCCTTCAACCTTTAAAATTAATCTCAATGAAATAGTTGTGCTTTATCTTGGGTAAAAGAAAAAGACTATTTCTGACCTTTACCCATCCACCTGAAGGCACATCATCTTGATTTGGACTAATTCATTTGCCCTGTGAGCTTCTCTGAACAAATGCAAAAGACAACTGGTCATGTCTTTTACTTCTAAGTGGTTAAAACTCCATGTATCTTTAAGGACATTTATAGCAATAAATGGGCAGGTGTGGTCAGCAATAAAGTAACAGTTCATAGACATAAGGGACTCTGAATTCCAGAGTTTCGTAATACAATTAGTTTAATGAAAATATAGCAGTCTACAGTTCTAAAGTAACATATTCAAGATCCAGCGCTGCAACTGATTGAATTAACTAATTGTGGGCTTGAGACATGGCTACTCTGTTTAGCTCTATGCTAAAGCACCAGTCTTAAAATATTGTACAGAGTTCTAATTTCACTGTCTCATTTGCACCACCTAGGAAGAAAATGGTCAAGAACCCTTTTTCTTTACAGCTGAGAGTCATGCAAGTCTCAGGCTGGAAACCAGATATTAAAGTATGACTACCCTGATATTTGGGATACTATCATGAAGGGCTTGTGACTGAATTTCACACTTTGAAACCAATTGCAATGCATTTGGTGCCTCTCCATGCAAATCACTGACAGGAACTGAGGACACTGGACAGTTTCAACAGGAAAAAACAGAGCAGCCTTCTCCTCAGACACTTACCACAGTTAACTGGTGGAGGAAGACATTGAAGAGAAAGAAGAAAACAAAAGAAAACCTCAAGATTTGTAACACCAGCGTGTGGAATACAGAGGATAACAAAGCAACAGTGCAGAGGAAAACTGGATGAGCTATGGAAAGATTGCTATGGGGTGGAGGGCAGATGAGGAAAACAGACCACAAGTATTGCCTGTGACAGGAAAACACTAGACTGAAAGTTTTGTATACTCTAACAAAGGAATATAAATACAATAGATTCTAGAAAACACTTCTCCTTTTCCCTCCCAAATGTCTCAGGGTTTTGCAGAAGAGATTTTAATACTAATTAAAATAATTTTATTTTAAAACTATTTAAATTATTAATTCTAATATAAGAAAAAAATTGTCCAAAGAAATTTCCCTCATTCAGATGAAAAATCATACTCTACTCTGGAAAAATGCTAGTGTTGTTTTACTTCTTTTCAAAACATATTTAGTCAACAGTCCTACTGAAATCTATTGAGCTGCTAAAAAAAAGTTGGTTGCTTACGTGTCAGCAAGAACAAAAAGAAATGGTTCTTTATTTGTAACAGAGTTTCACAGTGATACACAGAAAGAATTTTGGGAATCTCAATATTAAAAACATATTTCAAGAATATGTGCTGCATGATCTTTTTTTATGCCAACCCTGCTGAGCAAGCTGCTGATTCACGCATTTGAGTGCAATCACTGAGCTATGATTTTTACTTTTTACTCGCAGGAGGAACTGAGCAGTTACAACCTCACCTTAACTGGCCAGCAGGGATTTCCTTGATGCCATGAGCAGCTTGCAGTGGAACAGACCTAGTGCAATCAGTCCCAGCATGGACCTGCCCCTCTCTCTGCCACCCTGGCACTGCCACACATCTGCTCCCCGCCGCTTCCCAAGGTGGTACAACAAATCCAGCTGACAGAGATGAAAGAAAAGCCTATGTGACTGATAACCCAACCGAGAAAAAACGAATGGCCCTTTCACACACCTCCTTGAGGAGTGAGCAATGGCATATCCCTCTCCTTTATTTGAAGGAAGAGGCTTGTGCAAAGTGCCAGCCACTCTCAGGCTTCAGATGGGGATCTCCAAGGAAATTTCCAGACCTGTCTCCTCCCACTTCTCTGCTACGACAACTGAGGAAGCCAACACTTCTGGACAGTATTCATACAGGTCATAGTGTGAAGACAAAACAGTGGGAATATTGATATGAGCATGGGAATGAACAGAGTAGTGCTGTGTTAGACAGGGTGAGGGGAGGAAAACTGGGTGAGTAATATGTTTCTATTTATTTCCAATTTTTTTTCAGGGGATGAATACTGCATTGAAAATTTCAACTCAAAATCATGGTGAGCTAATAGTAAACACTAGGTGTGTAACACGCATAAGCCAGTGGATTCCACACAGAAAAAAAACGCATTCATTTTGTCCCCTCGGGGTTGAGCAAGCAAAACTATGTGAGCATTGATTGCAAACTGTAATATTTTGAAAGTAAACAAGGAACTGCCTCACCACACTGTACATCAACACTGATGGTGGGAGCTTATTCCTCTTTAGTCTAGGATCCCATTTGGCTTATTTTTCTACATTTTTTAACATACTTTACACCTTGCTTGTTCTACAGTCTTCTGCAATTCCCTGTCACATTCAGATTTGCCATATACGGTACACTTTACATATGTTTTCTTTGCTCTCCTTTTAACACCTAAAACCAGCTTGACCCATGCCATGGCTGCATTCCTTAGAGACCAGTAACTGACCATTGGTGGGTGGGTTGGTAGCTCTGTTGGCTCTGGTACCATCTTGTGCCCACAGTTTTAAGGCCTCTGCTATTATCCTGTGTCTGTTCTCTATGCTGCATTTTTATCCTAGGTTCAGAGAGTGCATTTTACACAGAATTCTGACTTGTTAGTTCTACCTATTAGGGTAGAGAAATATATGAAAATTGTTATAAAAATAGGCACTACATTATTCAATCATAAAAAAGTAAGCTGAAGCTAGAACTGATTAGATAACAGCTACCACTTTGTTAGGCAATTGCTGTTACAGTTAAAGAGACCAGAACAAAGCTTCAGGCAAGCTAAGTTCTGACAATGCAGATCTGACAAAACCTCATCCTCGCAGAATTAGTTCCGAACTTGCGTTCTGTTACTAGACAAGGCAATATAGCATTTGTCTGGCTACAAGGCCACAACCCCAAGCCCCAGCTTTTGATAGACTACAAAATGTAAGCTTTCATCTACAAATCCAGCAAACCCTTCTATGGAGTTAAGCTCCTGATTAGGGCAAAGTACTGGTCTTCTTGGAGGCCTGTGCCCTTCCCTGTGTGATTTTGTCTCATGACACCCGCACAGGTCACAGAGGAGCTCACATGGCCACTGTTTGACCTGGTAAGCATTTGATTTTTAAAGCAAATACAATCTGCACAAGCAACAAAACCGTTACAACCAAAATGACAATTGTAGCATACAAAGCCAAATTCTGAAATTCCCGTAGTAGAGACCGTAATGTTACTTCTGAGAGTGTGATGTGATTAAAATCACATTCTTTAGCAGAGTTTACATGGGATATACACCTGCTATCAGGTAAATTGTAGACAGAAAGTTAGCTTATAATATCTTGTGGATACTTACATGTTCATATGAGTGTATATGTGCATACAAATTCATATACACTCAAATACAACTGGAGCTTACAAACTGCATGACAGATGATGACTGGAAATAAATGGCACAATTTCATAATCGAACTTGGTCAAAATGTGATTGAACAGTCATTGAAACACAAAAACCTGACACAGGCATATAAACATGCCCATCTTGCCCTGTGCTTTTTCCTGCCATCCTTCTAAGGAGACTGTCGGGAACACCGTGTCTTGTTTAACAGCCTTCCACTGCCTATGCACAGCTCTCACCTCTAAAATACTATTATTCTAATTTTCCAAAATTACCCGATCAGCTCTTTAAAAATTAAAAAACACTTTCCAGCAAATTGGTGTACGACTGCATATCATACACAGCATTTTGCATAACAGAAGAAACTAGACTTCACCATTTTCTGCCCATCCAAGGGCCACAGATCTATACACTGCTTTTTAGAGTTGTCCCAAATATAGTATTAGACAAAGCTGCAGTCACCCCACAATGTTGTAAAGCTATATGTATACAATCTGATAAGACTCAGTTTATCATGGGAAACAGTTCTAGACTTAGCTGATTGACAGTTGCTGTTTGTAGTGCTCAAAACATCACAT
>NW_009260841.1:67825-68323 GCF_000687185.1 Egretta garzetta | reverse complement strand
GGCCGGTCGATCTGCATGATCTCCCAGAGCACCTCGGCGACGTCGGGCAGGGTGTAGGGCGGCAGGCAGAAGCAGCACGTGTGCAGGAGCTGGTGGAGGAGCTGCTGGCCCAGCTGGTTCATCACCTGGCCGATGAGCTCCTTCCGCACTTCAAAGTCCTCCTCGTGCTGCGGGAGGAAGGCGAGAATCCCAGAATCCCAGACTGGCAGAGGTCGGCAGGGCCCCCTGGAGCTCCCCCAGTGCCACCCCCCTGCTCAAGCAGGCTCACCCAGAGCAGGGGGCACAGGACAGCGGCCAGGAGGGGGTTGAAGATCTCCAGAGAAGGAGACTCCACAGCCCCCCTGGGCAGCCTGGGCCAGGGCTCGGGCACCCTCCAAGTCAAGAAGTTCTTCCTCCCGTTCAACTGGAACCTCTTCTGCTTCAGGTTGTGCCCATGGCCCCTTGTCCTGGCACTGGGCACCACTGGGAAGAGTCTGGCTCCGTCCTCGTGACCCCCAC
>NW_009260841.1:65857-66257 GCF_000687185.1 Egretta garzetta | reverse complement strand
TTTTCTGGGTGAAACCAGCGCCGGGGGGCGGGGCCGCCCCCCAGGAACCACAGTGGCTTGGCCACAGCCGCGAGGCAGACCTGGGGGACCACCGATGAGGACGAAGACCAGACACCCCCTCCCCACGAGGAGGAACGACGCCGCGGGGTCACTCACGTCGTTGGCCACCCCGGTGTGGATGAGGTCACGCAGGAACTTCATGACGCTGCAGTTGGCGTCCCGGTGGTCCAGGGTGGTGGCGGCGATGGCCCACTGCAGGATGGGGATCATCACCTGGCTGCGTAGCAAGGTGACGGGGCTGCGCTGGATAAACCTGCCCGGGATGGCGGGGGGAGGACAGACAGACGTCACCGGCGCTCGCCTGGGCTTTCCCGCACCCTGCCTCTCCCCGTGGACCTTC
>NW_009260841.1:64951-65566 GCF_000687185.1 Egretta garzetta | reverse complement strand
CTCACGCAGCCCGAGAAGGTGACAGGCGAGCATGGCTACCTGGCTGCTAGTCGGAAGAGGTCGTCCACGGTGTCCGGGTGGTTCTGAAGGCCATTGGGCTGCTCTAGGAGTTGGAAGGTAGGCATGCAGAGCGCCTGGGAGAGGGGTTGGGGGGGATCCATTAGTAATTAGCTGTGACTACGGCTCTGATTGCCCTTCTCGCTGCAGGATTTCCAGCACGGAGCACACTGGAACGGACCCGACCCCGGCTTCTCCTCCCAACAGCCACCGCCGAAGCTGAAGGGGCAGGTTTGGGGCTCTCCTCGTCCCGGTGGGGTACGAGCCCCGAGGCAGTGAGGCCTTCCTCAGCGATCAGCTCCCCCAACAAGAAGCCCCTCGCCGGTTCTGCCTGCACCAAAAGCTTCCCCCCGTCCCCCCCTCGGTTTCGTTCACCCAGCCCCCAGCTTCAGAGCGAGCAGAGAGGGGCTGGGACCAGCTTTGGTTTGTGTGGGGTCTGCTCCGCTTCAGACAAACCCTCCTGGCACCCCAGGACCTGGGGGGGCTGGAGCGTGTCCAGAGAAGGGCAGCGGAGCTGGGGAGGGGTCTGGAGCCCCAGGCTGCTGGGGAGCGGCTGGG
>NW_009260841.1:62573-64085 GCF_000687185.1 Egretta garzetta | reverse complement strand
CTTGGGCAGGGGGACAACAGAGGTGGCTCTTGGTCTGAGTTTTTCTTGGTCTCCAACTCTCTGTTCTTCAGCATCTGCCGGTGCTGGGCGCTGGCTTGGGAAACGTCGCAGACTTTGATGCGGTTCATCTGTGAGAGCTTCACATTCTTTATCTTGGGGTCAATAATGTTGATGTAACCCAAGACTTCGCTCCCGGGCTCAGGGTCAGGCTCAACCCAGGTGGGCAGATAGTCAAACATGTTGGCTTTCTCCAGATTCAGGAGGCCGGGGTGGATAAGGAGGGAGAGGTCTGCCACGTCACCATGCCTGTCGCCCGCCTGGCCCTCTGGCAGGGCTTTGCCTTTGTTGTCTGTCTTCTGGTTTTTGTCCTGGTTCTCAGAGGAAGTCTTGCTGATCTGGTCAGCGCTCTTGGCCTTCACCAGGGCATATTTAGGGTTTATCAGCTTCTTTACCACGGCGTTGGCAGGGGTCACTGGCACAACAGAGGGCAGCGTTACAGGCTCAGGTTCGGGCTCTTCACCCATGGAGATGGACTTGAGGCTCACCCCCTTGGACATGAGGTAGAGCTCCTGGAACTGCTTGTCAAATGCCTCTACTACTTGGCCTGAGAGGACCGTGATGACGTTTCGGTCTGTCCTCGCTGCAGACCAGGTGAAGCTGGAATAGAAAAGCATTGGAAACTCTCTGGGTGCTTGCTGGTAAATAACACTCCTCTCCCCAGCCCTGACTTTCCCCGGGGGATTGATGGTGCTAGCAGGGACACGCTGCTGTAAACATTAATAATAATGTCGAAGAAAAAGCTCCCATCCCAAATTGGAATGAAGGTTGAAGTCTTGAGCACACTGGAACTTGAAGTAAAAATAACTGTGGGCCAGTTAGTTTTTCATTTTGGCATTGGCCGCTTTTCTTTTCTCGGTTTGGGTTAGTTAAGAAAAGCAACTCATAAATGGATGTGTTTTTTGTTGTGGCCAGAAAGTAGGAAATGTTTCAGTTCCATGTTTACGAAACTTGTCTTTTAGAGCTGAAAAGCTTATTGAGGCTGAGCTATTTCTACCAAAGCAAGTTTTCACTTGGACAAATTGGAATAGACTTTGGGTAGGAAATGTTTAACTGGAGAAGCTGAGGTCAACGTGAGAGCCAGGACTGGCTGCGGTTTGGTGCTTTTGTCCTTCCTTGTGCTCATCACCTCCACTGCCAGAAGCACATGGAACAGGTTGCCCAGAGAGGTGGTGGAGGCCCCATCCCTTGAAACATTCAAGACCAGGTTGGATGGGGCTCTGATCAATCTGATCTGGTTAGCGGTGTCCCTGCTCCTTCGGGGGGGTTGGACTAGATGGCCTCTAGGGGTCCCTTCCCACCCAAAACATTCTATGATTCTATGAAAACGGGCTGAGGCCTCCAGCACTCCCCGAGGCTGCGGGAACGGGACCAAGAACCAGCTTAGAGGGGCTGGGGGCCTCGGACTTGGTGAAGCAGCAGCTTCCAGCCCATTCCTCTCGGGGCCAGGGGGAA
>NW_009260841.1:59800-62520 GCF_000687185.1 Egretta garzetta | reverse complement strand
AGCCCCCCCCCCCCCCCCCCTTCCTTACCTAAATATGACGGCGAGTCGATCCAGGGGCACGGTGGGGTCTGAGGAGAGGCCATTGCTTGGCTCCTGAGACAGCAGCTGGAAAACAAGGCAAAAACAACGGGATTTCAGGATGGCAGGCAGCCCCGCTCCCAGCGAAGACCGAATTAACCCTCCCTGGATGCCCCCCCGCCCCCAGCAGCGCTTTCGTGTCCCCTTGGGGCCACAGCAGAGCGGACGTCTCCCCGCACCTCGCCGAGGACCTCAGCCACACGCAGGTGGGCTGCTCTGAAAGCCCAGGGCGGCTCCTCTTTGCGCCTCCTCCGCGTTCGGAGCCCGCTCCGAGGGGTCTCCGGAGGGGAAGGGAGCGGGGCCGGAGGTGGGAGAGGAGTTTGCCCACCGGGCGAGAGCTGCTGGGGGCGGGCGGCGTTGGCAGGAGGAGCTCTCAGGGTCATCCTGAA
This sequence comes from Egretta garzetta, assembly GCF_000687185.1. Classification (NCBI taxonomy): domain Eukaryota; kingdom Metazoa; phylum Chordata; class Aves; order Pelecaniformes; family Ardeidae; genus Egretta; species Egretta garzetta. The sequence continues at coordinate 62,053 of NW_009260841.1, read as the reverse complement.
GAGAGAAGAGGACGTGCACGCCCCTTTCTTGAGGCTTCCCTCCCTCTTCTCACCGTTCCTCTGAGATTCCCGCTCTCCCATTACCCGGGATCTGCACGGAAAGGGCCACCACGTTTTTGGGACGGCCAGAATGTGACCTTCTGGGGGCCACGAGCCCCACAGGGGAAGCCGAGCACCCCCGGAGACGCGGGGCAGGGGGGGGAAAGCTGCCTGCGGCATTGGAGGTGGGGGCGGGAAGGCGCTTTGGCTCCTGCCACAGAAATTGATTTGCAGGGAGCGTTTGCGTCCCGTTTACCCCAGGACACGCTCTGCCAGGAGGGTGTTCCTCAGCCAGAGGAGCCTTAGGGACAACTCTGGTCTCGGTCCTGGACTCCTCTGGCTTCCAGGGGACACAATTCCCGCGGCGGATCAAGCCACCGGGCAAAGAGGGAGCCACGGCTGCTTGACGGCCCCCGATCCGTCCCGTCCGAGCCGGTGACGGCCGAGGGGCTCCGACCGGGACGTACCTTCTTGAGAGCCATCACCTGCACGGCGCAGAGCTCGCTGAGGCATTCTGCTATCTTCTCCAAGGGGAGCCTGGCGAGGACCAAGGCCGTTCCTGAAAGGCAGGAGGAGAGGGGCTCAGGGGCGGGAACGCAGCGTAAGGAGCGCGGTCGGCGAAACCCACCAGGGGCGAGGTTCCCGAAACGGGCCCTGCGTGCAGGCGGGGCTCCGGGGGCTGCTCCCCAAAATGGGGAGATGGTTCTCTGCAGCTTAAACCCGACTCTTGGGTTAAACCAGACTCCGAAATCCTTTCTGCGGGGGGGGAGGGCGGAAGGAATGCTGGCACGTGGGAGTGCAGGGGTGGTCTGAAGGCAGACGGGCGTCGGGAGCAGATCTGGGCAGCCTGGAGGGTCCCCGCAGCGTCCTTTCCCTTGCCCTTGCCCTTGCCCTTTCCTTTTCCCTTGCCCTTGCCCTTTCCTTTTCCTTTTCCCTTGCCTTTTCCCTTGCCCTTTCCTTTTCCCTTGCCCTTTCCTTTTCCCTTGCCCTTTCCCTTGCCCTTTCCTTTTCCCTTGCCCTTTCCTTTTCCCTTGCCCTTGCCCTTGCCCTTTCCCTTTCCCTTTCCCTTGCCCTTGCCCTTTCCCTTTCCCTTGCCCTTTCCTTTTCCCATTCCCTTGCCCTTTCCTTTTCCCTTGCCCTTTCCTTTTCCCTTGCCCTTGCCTTCTCCCTTTCCCTTGCCCTTGCCCCTTTCCCCTTGCCCCTTTCCCTGCCCTTGCCCAGCAGCACCACGAGGTCCGAGGAAGCTTCCCCCGCCCCACGGCTGAGGCGTTGCAGGGCTCCCACAAAACCCAAGCACGAAGGCGAGCGCTTGAGCCGCTCCCCGCCGCCACATCAAAGCATCCCAAAGGCAGGGGGGGCACAACCACCCCGCGCCGGGGGCGCCGGCAGAGCGCAGGGCCGGGGCTGACCACAACAACTGGGAGGAAAAATAAAAATTCTCCCCCTCCCCACCCCGGCTCACGATGCTGCTGGCGCCGATACGCGAACGCAAACAAGGGAAAAACCCGTGGGGTTTGTCCCTTCCGTGCCGGAGCTGCTCCATCTTTAAAGGTTTCAAGAAGCGCTCGAATCCATCGGGAATCTCTGAGGCCCGGACGCGAATCCTGCACCTCCCCGAAACCAGGCGCACGACCCCAATGGCCAAAGGCCTGGCGAGAAGCCAACGCTCCAACCATGGGCCAGAGTGGAAAAATTACATTCTTGTGCCCAAAGTGGCCCTAAAATGACAAATACGCGCCACGACCCAGCCTGCGCGTGCGGGAGCCCATTTCCAAGCGCTGGGATATGGCGGTAACCCACGGCCAGCTCGGCTGCGAGCGTTCCCAATGTTGTTGTTCCCCATTTCAAGTTCAGAGCAGGGATGGAGCAGGGATGGATGAGTCCCTCGACTAGGAGGGACCTGGCCAGGCTGGATCCATGGGCCCAGCCCAGTTGGGTGAGGGTCAACAAGCCCAAGGGCCGGGTCCTGCCCTGGGGTCACCACAACCCCAGGCAGCGCTCCAGGCGTGGGGCAGAGGGGCTGGAAAGCTGCATGGCGGAAAAGGCCCTGGGGGGGTTGGTCGAGAGGGGGCTGGATAGGAGCCAGCAGGGTGCCCAGGTGGCCAAGAGGGCCAGTGGCATCCTGGCTTGTATCAGGAGTGGTGTGGCCAGCAGGAGCAGGGCAGGGACCGTGCCCCTGTGCTGGGCACTGGGGGGGCCGCCCCTCGAATGCTG
>NW_009260841.1:57481-58889 GCF_000687185.1 Egretta garzetta | reverse complement strand
CATCTCTCCCACCAGCTCGATGCTGGTGTAGCGGACGGCGGTGTGCACGGTCTCGGGGAGGCGAACCACCCCCTCCAGCACCTCCACCAGGGTCGGGTTGTTCTCCCTGCGGGGATAAAGCAGCCCAGCTTAAGCCCCGAGGCGGCTCCCGGATCGTTTTCCGCAGAGCAACCGGTTTTATGGGAGCTGATGGGACTCCCACGGCGCTCAGAACCAGCCAGGCAAGCCCTGCAGCCCTGGCTGGCTGGGTGGCCGAGGTGTGGGCTACTGGGGGGCTGGGGGCTGTGGGAGCCGGGATCCGGATGCACGGCAGCCTCCAGCTTTACCAAACAGGGCAGAAAAACCAAAATAGCTTCAAGGAAGAGCGCTGGGGGCACAAGAACCGAGCTCATTCATCCTCCGGGCACTGCTGAAAGCCAGAGGAGCCCGTTCCCAGTGTGGGAGGGTGCTCCCGGGCTTGTCCCGGGCTCCCCGCAGCCAGTGGCAGGGCTCCGGCTCCTTGCCCGGCCGTCGGCACCGTCTGCCCGCTCATGGCAAGAGCGGAGCCCAAGCTCGGTAGAGCCACGGGGCAAGGCAGAACCTGGAGGGAGACGCTGGCGGGGGGCGGGCTCCCCCGTGCTGCGGCAGCGAGGGGCTACGAAGAGGCTGGGGCGCTCAGAAACAGAGGCAGAAATCAAAAACGAAGCTCGAAATCCAGCAAGAGCAACCTCGGGGTGGCTAAGGGGAGCCAGCGAGCGAGCCCCCCGCCCCCGGGCTGTCCCACCGCATCAGCGCGGCGGTCAGCACGCAGGAGGGCTCGCCGCGCTCCCACCGCCCGGGACCTTCGCTGTCCACGCGTCCGCTCACCGGGGAGGGGGAAGGCGCTTTGCAAAACGCTGACTTAACCTTCCCTGAAGGTATCGGGGACGACTCGCTGCCCGGAGGCCGCTCTCCCCGCTCTGGATGCAGGAGGATCCCGAGCAACCAGCCTAGGCCCAAATCCTTCGCTTTTAAGAGATAAACTAAGGGAAAACAAACCCTTATCCCCTTCTGTTGGGGCTGAGCTCAAGCGTGTGGCACTAAATTCCCCAGGCAGGCGGAGAGGAGACCTGAGAAGGTCCAACTGCTTCACCAGCTCCCTCCTGGACCTGTATTCCTGGCCAGGGAGCGGAGAGCTCAATCCCAGGACTACTGGGGTGCTCCTTCAGCCAGGGGTACTGCATTGTGGCAGTACCAACCATGTACGCTGAGGGCTACCTGAAATAAAGCGTGGGCTTTAAATGTTTCTGCCTGGGAAAGCAGGTACAACCCCAAGCAGCGCTCCAGGCGTGGGGCAGAGGGGCTGGAAAGCTGCCCGGTGGAAAAGGCCCTGGGGGGGTTGGTGGAGAGGGGGCTGGATAGGAGCCAGCAGGGTGCCCAGGTGGCCAAG
>NW_009260841.1:53971-56904 GCF_000687185.1 Egretta garzetta | reverse complement strand
GGGCAGAGGCGGTGCTGAGGGCCAGGGTTTGGGGGTGGGATGGCAGGGGTAGGGGGCGGGTGAGCTGGGGGAGCTTCAAGGGCTTCTCCAACCCAAACGATTCCATATTCCTTGGAGAGTCCTTGGGAATTTCATGGTGTCTCTGCAAAACTCACTCAGAGGCAACTCCTGACCCCACAGCCCTTACAGACACGGGCAAGTATGGCCAACACTCACTGGTCAACGCTCTTCGCTATGGAGGCCATGATGAAGAGGACAGCTTCTGTCACCTCCCAGGGTGGGTTCCCGTCCTTCAGAGTCGCATAAAGCTGCAAGAGAGAGAATCAGTCACAAAAGCGAGCTACAGGCACAGCTCGTGGGCACGCGGTCACGGATCCCGGCCCTGCGACATCGCCAGCCCTGCTCCTTGCCTCTTCCCGCACCCCTGAAATACCAGGCTCCAGGCGTGGACCCACCACGAACCCTGGTGCTCCACAAGATCACCCAGCTATTTTGGGACCAGAGTACCGCTCCCCAACTGGTACCCCCCAACGTGAGACCTGCTGCTTCTCCCGGAACAGTCCCCACCACCCACTTAGAACAGAATCACAGAATCGTTTGGGTTGGCAAAGCCCTTGAAGCTCCCCCAGCCCAACCGCCCCCCTACCCCTGCCATCCCACCCCCAAACCCCCCCCCCGGCTCCCCCCTCCTCTCAGGCACTTGTAGGCAGCGATGAGGGCTCCCCTCAGCCTCCTCTGCTCCAGGCTGAACACCCCCAGCCCACTTCAAGACAGATTTGTTTCCCCAGGCAGGAGGAGGTAGCGTGTGTGACCTTCCTCCCACCCCGAAGGCCCCCAGGGCTCGGCTCCCTCTGGCACAGCGATGGATGAAGCTGTGCTTCACGATGCTCCCGCCAACCCACCTGAGCAAAACATTCCACCGATCCCACCAGGAAGATCAGGTCTTTCACCAGGTCCGAGACCCGCATCCGGAACTCCCCAAAGTCATCCGTCTCCTCTGGGACGCCCTCCTAACAGAGATGAGGGAGAGCAAAAGGGTGAGAGCAGCTCGGAGAAATCCGGGTTCCCCCCCAACCACGGCTAGGACAAGACAAGCGATTCCGTTTCAGAGGAGAGATCCGTTGTTCCTGCCCTCCTCTCCCCAGATCGAGCTTCTGGAGGGGATCGAAGGAGAACCGTGCGCAGAGGAAACGCCGACGGCCTGAACACGTGCTGCGTATTCCCGCTCTGACACGCAGATGAAGGGATGGAAATCATGGAATGCTTTGGGTTGGAAGGGACCTCTAGAGGTCATCTAGCCCAGCCCAAGGAAATCAAGGGGATGAGGAGCATGGGTAGAGGTGGAGGAAGGATCAAGCATCCCAGGCTTCGAGGAGGAGGAGGAGAGCCCTGCGGCTAGGTAGCTGCGCAAGCTCCGTTCCAACAAAAACGCCCCGGAGCAGGGGAGGGGGCGTCCCTCTGCAGCTCTCCAAGTGGGAATCACCTGGGGGGAGGCGGGAGAGGCTCATCCCACAGCACCTGGAAAGCTCTGTTAGTACAAGGGCCGACTGAACCAGCAGAGGGTTAATGGGGCAATTTTAATTACTCTCAATCCTCCCTCTGCAACTACTGCAGCTGCAGAACCATCACCCGGAGAGCCCTAGAGCTACGGGCAGCCCTCGGCGTGCAGCGGGGAGGATGGGCACGTCCCGCCGCCCCGCCGCTTCCAGAGGGAACCCAAAGCAAAGGCAGCCTTACGTGGTCTGAGTCGAGCTGGCAGTGTCTGGCCAGAGCGTGGAGAAGGCGCTGGATGTAGGCTTTGAAGATGCTGTGGATCACTGCATCGTCCGTCTTGTACAGGTGCTCCCCCAGTCTGTACCAGAAGTTAAATGAAATTTCTACCACCTGTTTAGAAAGAAAAAAAGCAAAAAATCAGCATCTTGTTATCAACAGAACATTTATGGGGGTTTTTTTAATCTGCTCTGCCGGTGCTCCCAATAGAGAAAGCTTCTTTGGGGGTGCCCGCAGCATGGTGGGGCATCACGTGTCCCCATCGGCGCCGCATACATCCCGTGGTGGGGTACCACGGGTCCCCATCGGTGCCACTGCCATCCTGTGGTGGGGTATCTCAGGGCTCCATCAGTGCTGTGTCCATCCCATGGTGGGGTACCACGGGTCCCCAACAGTGCCACTGCCATCCCATGGTGGGGTATCAGGGGGCTCCATCGGTGCTGTGTCCATCCCATGGTGGGGTATCTCAGGGCTCCATCTCCCATGGTGGGGTATCACGGGTCCCCATTGGTGCCACGGCCATCCCATGGTGGGGTATCACGGGGCTCCATCGGTGCTGCATCCATCCCGTGGTGGGGTATCACGGGTGCCCATCAGTGCTGTGTCCATCCCATGGTGGGGTATCACGTGTCCCCATCGGTGCTGCATCCATCCCGTGGTGGGGTACCACGGGTCCCCATCGGTGTTGCTGCCATCCCATGGTGGGGTATCATGGGGCCCCACCGGTGCTCCATCCATCCCGTGGTGGGGTACCATGGGACTCCATCAGTGCCACTGCCATCCCGTGGTGAGGTATCACCATTGGTGCCACTGCCATCCCGTGGTGGGGTACCATGGGTCCCCATCAGTGCCACTGCCATCCCGTGGTGGGGTACCAAGGGTCCCCATCAGAGCCACTTCATCACGCGATGATGAAACGTGGACTGGTTCCCCCCAGTGTCACCCATCTCCTCCTCTGCCGCCTGTCACTTAACAAGGGATTTTAAACGCACCGAGTTCATCTGAAAACCTGCCGCCCACCCTCAGCAGTAAAGGCTCTGTCCTGCAAAATCAACATCGAAAGCAGAATCCCAGAATCCCAGACTGGTGGGGGCTGGCAGGGCCCCCCAGAGCTCACCCAGTGCCACCCCCCTGCCCAAGCAGGCTCACCCAGAGCAGGGGGC
>NW_009260841.1:52460-53877 GCF_000687185.1 Egretta garzetta | reverse complement strand
ACCTCCCTCACCCTGCTGGCCACGCTCCTCTTGATGCACCCCAGGGGGCCATTGGCCTTCTTGGCCACCAGGGCACCCTGCTGGCTCATGGCCACCTTGTCGTCCCCCAGGACCCCCAGGTCCCTCTGGGCAGAGCTGCTTCCAGCAGGTCAGCCCCCAGCTTGTCCTGGTGCCTGGGGTTCCACCTCCCCAGGTGCAGCACCCCACACTTGCCCGTGTTGAACTCCATCAGGTTCCTCTGCGCCCAACTCTCCAGCCTGGCCAGGTCCCACTAGATGGCAGAACAACTCTCTGTCCGCTTCAAAGCAGGGGCACCACCTCATTTCACATCAGTCAAATCTGCCGAAGAGAAATTCCTCTGCCCCTGACGCTGAGGCGATTCGCTGGTGGGAGGTGTTTAACGCCCAGCCCACCCCAGGAAGCCTCGGGGCGTTCTGCTGCGGGCAGGTACGCCGTCATCGCCCGCAGAGCTGCAGCGGTGGAAGACTCTGCCCACCGAGAGCCGATCCCGTGCCCGGGGCATTTAATGGTCCAAGCGTTCCCGATGGCCGGCTCGGGGTGCACACAGGCGTGGGCTAACGATGCGAGGAGACGGTGGCCCCAGGGAGGAGCAAACTTCTCCGAGAGAGCAGCTCAGGTTGGAAGGGGACGTTGCTCCAAAGCCTACAGCCTCTTTGTAAGTGTGGTTATTGCAGGGGGAGAAAAATAGATATATGTATACAAAATGAAGTGCAGATGTTTTCAGGAGCAGCTGCAAAGCTTCAGTTCCTCCTAAGCATCGCTGGCACAGGACAAGCTCATGCCCAAGGGAGACTGAGCTGGGAGATTGAGCTTAACAGGCCCGGAAAGGGGCCCAAAAGAGGCAGCAAGTCCCACGCGAGCTCCGCAGAGCCCCGATGGAGCACGGTCACGCCTCCGTGGCCACGGCAAACGAGCGCCGCAGGGCTGCGTCGCAGCAGCCATCGTTTCTCAGCCAACTGGCCTGCCGGTTCTCGTGTCCGATGCCCTTGCAGGCTCTGAAAATGGGTGGAAAACCCAACCCTGGAGAGGTCGCTGGCTCATTCCACACCCGCACCCCTTTGGCGGCCGCATCCCTTCCCCAGCGGGACCTTAAATGCGGAGGGAAGGACAGGAGCACAACCCAGCAAATCCCAGCGGCACCTCCCTGCTCCCCGTGTTGGATTTAGCAGGACAACCCCTCCACGAAGGACACGGGCGCCATCCAGCCAGGGATCGGCGACTGGGGTTTCATTAACAGTTTTGGAAGCATAAACAACATAGAATCACAGAATCGTTTGGGTTGGAGAAGCCCTGTAAGCTCCCCCAGCCCAACCGCCCCCCTACCCCTGCCATCCCACCACTACACCCTGTCCCTCAGCACCGCCTCTGCCCGGCTGTTAAATCCCCCCCGGGACGG
>NW_009260841.1:50879-51551 GCF_000687185.1 Egretta garzetta | reverse complement strand
CCCCCCAGCAGATCCACACTCCCCCCCAGCTCGGTGCCATCTGCAAACTGGCTGGGGGTGCCCTCGATCCCCTCGCCCAGGTCATGGATAAAGATGTTAAACAGAGCTGGGGCCAGCGCTGAGCCCTGGGGGACACCGCTTGGGACGGCCACCAGCTGGGTTTAACTCCATTGAGCACTACACTCTGGGCTTGGCCATCCAGGCAGTTTATTACCCAGCAAAGCGTACGCCTGTCCGAGCCATGAGCATCCAAAAGAACCGGGGCTGAAAGGAGAGCCTGCTGCACTTAGACCCTGTATTTAAGGGAGCAGGGTCGGGGAGCTTTGATGCTCAAGAGCGTTTAACTGACTTGGAGGACAATGTTTCCACGAGCTATGCTGCAATCCCCCCAAGGCTTAACTGAAGTCAACCACATGGAAAAGAAACTAACGGAGCTTTCAGAGCTCTACTCGCAGTCCCACCATCCGGGACGCTGGGAAAGGGAAGCCAAGGCAGATTTCTGCATCGGGAAGGCAGAGCGGGCGTCTCAAAGCCAGTGGCTCATAGAATCATAGAATCACTTTGGTTGGAAAAGCCCTTTGAGATCATCGAGTCCAACCTTTAACCCAACCCTGCCATCCCACCCCCAAACCCTGGCCCTCAGCACCTCATCCATCCTTCTTTTAAATACCT
>NW_009260841.1:49700-50652 GCF_000687185.1 Egretta garzetta | reverse complement strand
AGACAGGCCAGGATGCCGCTGGCCCTCTTGGCCACCTGGGCGCCCTGCTGGCTCATATTCAGCCGGCTGTCAACCAGTACCCCCAGGGTCCTTTTCCACCAGGCAGCTTTCCAGCCACTCTTCCCCAGGCCTGTAGCGCTGCATGGGGTTGTTGTGACCCAAGTGCAGGGCCCGGCACTTGGCCTTGTTGAACCTCATACAGTTGGCCTCAGCCCATCGATCCAGCCTGGCCAGGTCTCTCTGCAGAGCCCTCCTCCCCTCCAGCAGATCAACACTCCCTCCCAGCTCGGTGCCATCTGCAAATTTACTGAGGGCACACCAAATCCCCTCATCCAGGTCATTGATAAAGACATTAAACAAGACCGGCCCTAGGACTGAGCCCTGGGGGACACCGCTCAGAGGAACCGAAGCCTCCTGACCCAGAGGAAGGTTTTTCCACAGACTCTTACTCCGGACGAGTGCGATTTGGCGATGGGGTGAGGAGGGGAACACGGGTAAAGCTCACTCACCTCGTACTGCGGGTGACCTGCACATATCAGCAGCAGCTCCAGCGTCCGCAGGTCGCCAAGCCCTTGACCCGGCGTACAAACTATTTTATCTAGGAACGTCTCACACAGCTCGGTGAAAACACGGCAGTAATTGAGCACCCTGGTGAAGAAAAAAAAACAAAAGAGGACGCAAGTCAGAAGGATCTTCCACACAGGACCAGATATCCCAGCACGGAGAGTTGGTCCATGCAGGTACCGTGCCCCAGAGCCTCAGCCCAGACCGAGAAACACCAGCTTCTGCTTTAGCTTTCTGTCAGCAGCTGGAAACATTTATTTAAGGGGAGCTCAAGGGCAGCTCCCCTTAAATAAATTGCTCAGGAGTAGGTGAAAACGCTGGTTTCCAATAGGCAAACGTTACGAAATTTTCATATTACCCACAGCATCTGAGAGAACTTCTCCAAAAC
>NW_009260841.1:43849-48979 GCF_000687185.1 Egretta garzetta | reverse complement strand
TTGGCCTTCTTGGCCACCAGGGCACCCTGCTGGCTCATGGCCACCTTGTCGTCCCCCAGGACCCCCAGGTCCCTCTGGGCAGAGCTGCTTCCCAGCAGGTCACCCCCAGCCTGTCCTGGTGCCTGGGGTTCCACCTCCCCAGGGGCAGCACCCCACACTTGCCCGTGTTGAATTTCATCAGGTTCCTCCCCGCCCAACTCTCCAGCCTGGCCAGGTCCCGCTGGATGGCAGCACATAATAATAATTCAGCGCCCCGAAGGTGCCACCTTTCAGATGACAAATACACAAACCCGCTCTAAAAATCAACCCAGGGTGTCCCATCGCCTACACAGGGGGCAGGGCTGCATCCAAAAGCTGCTCTTAAGGGAAAACCAACTGAGCGGCCGAGTCGAGCCGCTCTGCTTTAAGGCTGCGGGAGCTGAGAGAAGAGCCCAACATCCCGGAGCCAGCACGGGGTCGAACTGCTGCTCGCCAATAAATCGCTCTCAAATCAGGGGATTTGGGGGAGAGGTCCAGGATAAGCCGTTAGTCCTGGGCTTTGCTTTTAGTCTTCCTGTTCTGGAGAGGTTTAGGACATCCTAAAGCAAGGCGCATCCAGGGGTGTGCTGCAAACGTGCCCTAAAGCCTGTCTTAAAGACAGAGGCGAGTCCCCCGCGGGAGATTTATTGATTGATTAATTGATTTAATTAATCCCCAAAGGCTTCACCCTTCACAGAAGCTGCCAGGAGCAGCTCAAACACGGCAAGGTGTCGTCAGCGGGGCCTTCATACAACACCTGGAAGCTTTTTCACAGAATCACAGAATCCCAGAATGGCAAGGGTTGGAAGGGACCTCAGGAGATCACCCAGTCCCACCCCCCTGCTCAAGCAGGCTCTCCTAGAGCATTCTACACAGGACTTCATCCAGGCGGGCCTTGAATATCTCCAGAGAAGGAGACTCCACAACCCCCCTGGGCAGCCTGGGCCAGGGCTCTGCCACCCTCAAAGTAAAGAAGTTTTTCCTCATATTCAACTGAAACCTCTTATGTTTCAGTTTGCACCCATTGCCCCTTGGCCTGTCGCTGGACACCACTGCAAACAGACTGCTTCCATCCTCGTGACTTCCGCCCTTAAGATATTTGCATGTGTTGTTAAGGTCCCCTCTCAGTCTTCTCTTCTTCAGGCTGAACAAGCCCAGCTCCCTCAGCCTTTCCTCGTAGGGGAGGTGCTCCAGTTTTGGGGAAGAGTGCCCTCTTTGAGAGAGACCGGGGAACAGAAGGCACCGATGGCAGCGGGCCCCGACAACTCCCTGAAGGTGAAAGCTTGCAGGTTTTTCGGGAGGTCGCAGACCGAAGGGGTGCGGTTGCAGAGTCAGTCTCACCGAGCGAAGGGGACGTGACAGCAAACTTCGGCACGCCCGACAACCGAAGGCCATTGGCGTTGAACGGAAGGGTCGCGTGGGACCAGATGCCGCCGTCATTTCCCATCCCAAAAGACTTGGGGGGTTTGCTACTCACGGCGCTTGCGGCGGCCTCCCGGCACGTGGCGGAGGCTGGGAATTCCCTGCAGCCGAAGGCGCGTACGTTACCTGGGCTTTGCCCCCTACGTGGAAACGAGGGAAGGGGATGCTCGCCCAGTCCTTGAGCCCAAGTCGTCGGAAAAGCCTCGGCGGCGAGCCAGGCGCCTCCAAGCACCCGGAGGGCCGTCAGGAGGACGGGAAAGCAGACGGGCTGGGTTCTGGAAGGCGAGACGAGCAGAGATCAAGCGAGAATTGCCAGAAGCCAAACCAGGGCCAGACCTGGCCAAGGACAGCGACAAAAGCAGCACCGGATTATTTTTTTTCAGCTGTAATAAGAAGAGGGCTACTAAAATGCTCCGAGGGCTGGAGCCCCTCTGCTCTGGGGCCAGGCTGGGAGAGTTGGGGGTGTTCAGCCTGGAGAAGAGAAGGCTGCGGGCAGAGCTGAGTGCGGCCGGTCAGGGCTTCAAGGGGGCCCAGAGGAAAGGGGGGGACAAGCTTTTTAGTAGGGCCAGCTGGGACAGGACAAGGGGGGATGGCTTTAAACTGAAGCAGGGGAGGTTTAGACTGGATCTAAGGAAGAGATTCTTTACACTGAGGGTGGTGAAAGCCTGGGAGGGGTTGCCCAGAGAGGGGGTGGAGGCCCCATCCCTGGGACCATTCCAGGCCAGGTTGGCCGGGGCTGTGAGCAACCTGATGTGGTTCAAGGTGTCCCTGCTCCTGCAGGGGGGTTGGGCTGGGTGACCTCTGGGGGTCCCTTCCCACCCAAACCATTCCGTGATTCTATGAACAAACAGGCGGCAGAATTGCTGCACACCAAGGACGCCCGCATGATGAAAAGACCTGCGGCGCGGCTAAAATCGATGCGCGTATGCATCAGTTTTCAGTGCCGTGGCTGAACCGGAGGGGCAGAGGGCAGGAGGAGCGAGGAGGCTATTTAGGCACGAGGCTCTGCTTCCCTCCAAGGGGGAAGGAGCGGGGACTGGCTAAGTAAATAAATAAAAACAACGGGACACCGGACACGTGTCCTACAGCTTCACTGCCGGTCTTGAGATTCCCCTCAGTGCCAACGCCTGGCACGGTCACAAAACGTGGTTGTGTTTGGCAACGGGGACCAGAGGGTTTGGCAAATACAGGGCAATTGATCTGGTTAGCACGAGCACGTTCCTCCATAACTTTCCAAAGACATGGAAGTTGGGAGGGGAATGGGCTAAACGCAACAAGGATGTACCAAATATAGATTGGACCTGCCTTATTGTCATCACTGTCTTAAACCAGGAGAAAGGGAGATCGCGGCGACGGCCAGGAGCTGGTTAAACTGGGTAAAGCACAGCTGGGGGAAGAGGCGAACGGCTGGCGAGCGGGGCGGTTAGCAGGCTGGCCTGGAGGGGAAACACCAGTTTGGGGCTAGGGAGGCTCCTGGTCAATCCCACGGCTGCTCCTGTCTCTGGGCGTTAGCGACAGCCCCGTAAAAGAAGGAAGAGCGAGCACTGATGGTGTTCACTGATAAAGCCGAGACGCAGCGTCTGCGCAGAAGAAGAACAAAAACCATCTGAATTTGAGCAAGGAGAAGTTGTCCGCTTCTGACGACATGCGGGTGGACTCCCATCGGTCACAGGATGACCAAACCGCCGACACCGCAAGGTCATGAGAAAGGCAAGAGATGCCAGGCAAGGCGTTGCCTGCACCCAAGGGCTGCCAACGCACGGGAGCGAGATCCCTCTTAGGGTGAGATCCCTCCGGGAGCAGCACGTACCCCGCAGACTCTTTGTGCTCAAGGAAGCTGAAATTCAGAATGAGAGCGCCGAAGATCACCCGGGGAGAAGCAAGCTGTCTTGAAGGACTGGAAGAGCTGGGCTTGTTCACGCCAACGGGAGGCTGGCTGCTTCCTACCTACACACGCGTCCTGGACAAGCACCGGCTGGGGAGCTACAACAAGAGCTACAACAACGCTGGCAAAAGAGAACAGGCGTGAACTGGCCTAGGATGAACCGAGGCTGGAGGATCTGAGCGTTTCCAACCTGAGCAGCAATGTTTTGTAGCAGCCAACGCACTGGTTTCAATGTGCTCGACCAAGGTTTGAAAGCTACAGTTTCTTCCAGTCAACAACAAGGGGCTGAGGACCCCAGCCGGCGCATCCAGTCCTCTTTCCGTGGGGAACAGCCGAGCCAGGTACGGACATTTGTGGAGAGGAGGCAGTAGGAGCAAGAGGTCGCTTCTACACTCTACTTTAAGGCTGGCAACGCATCGCCTGCGCCTCCGGATATTTCCCTCGCGCTTTGCCCACTGCAAGGAAGACCAAGCAACCCAGCAAGCCGAGCTGGGGGGAAAGCCTGAGCGGAGCTTGCACGCCCAGAGCACAAATCGGCACGCCAAGGGCGAGGAAGTCATTTGCTCACTTGTCTTCTTTCGACAAATTTGCATAAGAGACATCAGAGCGCCGCAGGCAAACACCGCGGATTCCAAAAATAAACACAGACAGACACCGTGACAGTTAATTACCGTACCTCTCCTTCCTTCCCGGGCACAGCCACGGCTGCAAGTTCACTTACTTGTCAAGGTCCTCGCGTGCTACAGCCATGTGATAGGCACTCTCGAGAGTGAGGACGCCCTGGAAAAGCTGCAAGGCCAGGGGAAGGTTCGTCTCCACGTTCTCGATGGCGTAGAGGGCTGAGCAGACGCAGTCCGAAGCGGCTTCGTGGAGGTTCGATGATGTCTTGTCTTGTTGCTGGAAGAAAACAGAAGCAGAAGAGCCTGGTGACTGCACATGAAATGAGATGGTAATGGAAATAAAAACCCCCAAACTAGTTGTTTGTTGTTCCTGAAACACTCTGTAGAGCTTCTGCGTCGCCGCAGCTCCCAACAACCCACTCCTACCAGCCCTGCAAAGCCTGTGCTGCTCCACCACCTCGAACGCTTGAGGTCAAAACTGCCCCTCCCCAGTGGGACCCCACCAAGTTCAATCATAGAATCATGGAATCATAGAATCCCAGGTTGGAAGGGACCTCAAGGATCATCTGGGCCAACCTTTCTGGGCAAGAGCACAGTCTAGACAAGATGGTCCCGCACCCTGCCCAGCTGAGGCTTGAAAGTGCCCAATGTGGCGGAGTCAACCCCTCCCCTGGGGAGATTATTCCCATGGGTGACTGTTCTCATGGGGAAAAATTTCCCTCTCGTGTCCAGTTGGAATCTCCCCAAGCACAACTTGTGTCCATTCCCCCTTGTCCTCTCCATGGGACTCCTTGTAAGTTCCTCCTTAGGAGAGGCAAAGCTGGGAGGAAAAAATGCCAACCGAAAATCCACGGCAGTTCGGAAGGGGATGAAAACCTCGCGCTGCTCACAACCCTGGCTGGGTCAGAGAATCACAGAATCTCTTGGGTCAGAAGGGACCCGGAAGAGTCATCGAGTCCTCGGTGAGGATGGAGACGAGGTTTCTCATGAGCACATGTGAAATATTTATCGTTGTGATGGTCCAGGGGGTGGTAAATTCCCGCCTGCAGACATTTCCAGTGACTGCACAAGGCTGATTTAACCAGGGCGTTAACGGCTCCTGGGGAGCCCTGAGCAATTAAGGAAGGCGACGAGGTTGGCACCCTGAGGAGGAGGAGAGAGCAACCAGTGAAGCGCAGAGAGGAA
>NW_009260841.1:37263-42844 GCF_000687185.1 Egretta garzetta | reverse complement strand
GGCAGAGGCGGTGCTGAGGGCCAGGGTTTGGGGGTGGGATGGCAGGGGTAGGGGGGCGGGTGGGCTGGGGGAGCTTCAAGGGCTTCGCCAACCCAAATGATTCTGTGATTCTATGATTCTATTCTATGAAGAGCTGGGATTCCCAAGCGTTGCGGGGAGAAGGTGCGTCAGGGGGCACCACGTTGCAGGAACGCTCTCGTGGGGATAACTGAGCTTGGGCTTCAGTAAAACCAGGCAAGGGCATCCGCTCAGGAGAGATTTCAGAGTCTTTTGCACCCACCGAAGAACAGGGAATGGTGCTCACCCCTAAACACATATTTTCTGGGTCAAAATAGACAGTGGATAGGCAAGAACAATCCTGCAGGAGCTGCAGAGTCTCCTCCCTCCACGCAAATAGCCAAGCAGACACTTTGACCGTGCTCAGAGAGCTCGCTCTTCCCTGCCTGCCCACAGGGAGGGACGGCACGCTCGACAGAGCTGATCAAGGTCAAGGACCCTCCTCAGGCCAGGCGGGATGAAAACTCACCTTCCATACCTGCACAGCGCACGGAAAAGCAGCGTCAGCCCTCAGACGCTCTTGGATTTCAAAGCGACGCCATCCTGGTACCCAAGGCCCATCACCACCCCCCTTCATTTTCCAATAGAGATACTCACCAGCACCTCGAAGAGGAGCGACAGTAACTTGCTGTTTGCCATGAAGGTGCTGTCCAGGACCCCCAGGTTGAACCAGCTCCCCAAGCACCGGAAGATTTTGATGAGCATCTTCTCATCGTTGCCTGCTTTCTCCACGCACGTCATCTATGGCAGGACAGGGAAGAACTGCTCAGGACCCCAACCTCCGACACGTGATTCCACAAGCAAAATAATAAATGACTTTTGGAAACACATCCTGGAGTCGCTACAATGAGCATCAAGAACTCCCCCCCGAATCTTAGCAACACTGGGGGGCCCGGGACAGTCAGCAGCGACCCCTCTGAGAGGCACGCACCGCTGTCGGCAAGCGTCGTACCTACGTGGAAGCAGCGCTCTGACCAGAGGACACCCGAGGATTGCCCACGCCAGCAGAGGGGACTTCTGCATCTACCCAGGGCGAGCGTGTCCCCACGCTTTGTAGGCAGGAACGTGACAGTTCTGCAAGCGTCCTCTCAAGAGCACGGGGACTTGGAGCATCCTCTTGAGGTTCACGTGAAGCATGCTTGAGAAAGCAGACTGCTTCCAACACCCCCATCCCTGAGCAACATAGCCCCGGACCTGGTGAGATGGGGACGCAGAGCCACAAACCTCTCATAGAATCATAGAATCACTTTGGTTGGAAAAGCCCTTTGAGATCATCGAGTCCAACCTTTAACCTAACCCTGCCATCCCACCCCCAAACCCTGGCCCTCAGCACCTCATCCATCCTTCTTTTAAATCCCCCCAGGGATGGGGACTCGACCACCTCCCTGGGCAGCCCATTCCAGAGCCTGACAGCCCTTTCGGGGAAGAAGTTTTTCCTAATATCTAACCTAAACCTGCCCTGGCACAGCTTCAAACCATCCCCCCCCGTCCTATCATCTGTTACCAGGGAGCAGAGGCCGCCCCCCCCCTCCCTACAGCCTCCTCTCAGGCAGTTGTAGAGGGCGATCAGGGCTCCCCTCAGCCTCCTCTGCTCCAGACGAAACACCCCCAGTTCCCCCAGCCGCTCCTCGTATGAGTCTCAGTCAACTTCAGCTGCTGTTACGGAAGCGAGAAAAGCAGTTTTGAGCGTTTTCATTCATTCCCAGCCCATCGGTTTTCTGCAGTCTCAGGCCGGCGAAGCCGCGACACGAATGAATTCCATCCGTGCTAAAGCTCTAAACTCACTCCAACCTCCCTTTAGTATCCCTCACCGCAAAAGAACCGCTGCCGGAGAGATGATCAGTCCCGAGGGTCAGACCTACCCCAAAGCCAACCTGAGGACAGTCCGAACACACCATTGCGGGGTCAGAGAGGGGACGGCGGGTCTGGCAGCAGCCAGCCCCCATTCCCAGCGATGGCCAAGGCTTCTGCCACGCAACAGCGCCCAACAGCAACCCTTCCCAAAACTAATGCCAAAGGAAGCCCCAGCCTCGCCAGGCTGAGGGAAAGGAAGAACTGGTGGAAAGGCAGGACCTGAAGAAGGATCCTGCAATCCCTTCTCCCCAGGAGAGAGCCTGGAACGGCCAAGAAATCCCACAGAAGAGCTTCCAGAGGTCCTCACTCCTTGCCTGACACTTCAATCCTTGACTTCAGCAAGGCTTTTGGCACTGTCTCCCATAACATCCTCATAGGGAAGCGCAGGAAGCGTGGGCTGGATGAGTGGACAGTGAGGTGGATTGGGAACTGGCTGCAGGGCAGAGCTCAGAGGGTTCTGGTTGGCGGGACAGAGTCCACTTGGAGGCCGGTAGCTCATGGGGTTCCCCAGGGCTCAGAGCTCAGCCCAGTCTTGTTCAACTTCTCCATCCATGACCTGGACGAGGGGACAGAGCGTACCCTCAGCACGTTCACTGAGGACACCAAACTGGGAGGAGCGGCTGACGCACCGGGAGGCTGCGCTGCCATCCAGCGGGACCTGGCCAGGCTGGAGAGTTGGGCGGAGAGGAACCTGATGGAGTTCAACAAGGGCAAGTGTTGGGTGCTGCCCCTGGGGAGATCAAACCCCATGCACCAGGACAGGTTGGGGGCTGACCTGCTGGGAAGCAGCTCTGCCCAGAGGGACCGCAACAAGGATGATGAGGGGACTGGAGCATCTCCCCTAGGAGGAAAGGCTGAGGGAGCTGGGCTTGTTCAGCCTGGAGAAGAGAAGGCTGAGAGGGGATCTCATCAACACTTACAAATATCTCAAGGGTGGGGGTCACAGGGACGGAGCCAGACTCTTCCCAGTGGTGCCCAGCGCCAGGACAAGGGGCCATGGGCACAACCTGAAGCAGAAGAGGTTCCAGTTGAACGGGAGGAAGAACTTGTTGACTGTGAGGGTGCCCGAGCCCTGGCCCAGGCTGCCCAGGGGGGCTGTGGAGTCTCCTTCTCTGGAGATCTTCAACCCCCGCCTGGCCGCTGTCCTGTGCCCCCTGCTCTGGGTGAGCCTGCTTGGGCAGGGGGGTGGCACTGGGGGAGCTCTGGGGGGCCCTGCCAGCCCCGGCCATGCTGGGATTGTGTGATTCTGTGAAGGCAGAATGTTGGACTTCACCACAGTCCCTGTACAATTGTTTTAACCCCCCACTCTGTAACTCAAGGAAGTGAATTTTACACTTCAATCCGATGCAGAAAATTTTAATTTTGCTCTTCAGGCAGGCAGTTGAAACGCCCGTGCTGGGATTTATCCCGAAAGCTCCAGGCCGGTGCAGAGGAAGCCTTGAACAGAAAGTCTTACGACAGGGCTACCACCCTCGGCGATCCAACACCGGCGCCTCGCATCGTCTCCAGTAAGGCTGCGAGCAACCGGAGCGAGGTGACGTTGCCTGTCTCACCGATGTGACAGCCAGACTTCTCCGAGACGTCCTAGGAGGAGAGCTGGGGATGGCTCGGAGCGATGGCACGGCACGAGGATTCGAGGAAGGTGAAGAAGAGTTTCAGAACTGAGGGAGGATTTGTTCAAAGAGAACTAAGCCTATGGAAAAAGCGGAGTCGGGCTCCCCTAATGGCTGTGGTGGTAACAGCACGGACCTCTGCTGTGATAAATACAGCTCAAGGGGGGAAGAGTGTCTACTCAAGCAAGACCTGAGCTCCTGCTGAGCAGGGCACGTGGCTCAACTCAGCGTCCTGATACACGGGACGAGGGGCACCGGCCTCAAGTTGTGCCAGGGCAGGGTGAGGTTGGCCATGGGGAACAATTCCTTCCCCTTGGGGGCAGGGGCGGGGCTGAGGGCCGGGGTTTGGGGGTGGGATGGCAGGGGTAGGGGGGCGGTTGGGCTGGGGGAGCTTCAAGGGCTTTGCCAACCCAAACGATTCCATCATCACAACCCCCTTTCCTTCGGAGTTACCAGAGTAATTCCAGAAAACAAATCCTCCTTCCCAGCCCTCTGCGGGAAAAGCCAGATCCAGACATTGCACAGACATGAAACACCTACCAGACGTACCTGCCACGCTCTGTACCAGTGACTCTCTGTGGCTTCCTTAACCACAGACCCAGAAAAAGCAGCATGGAAACAGAACGGGGATCTTCTGCAAAGGTTTCAGGCCCGGCGCAAACCTAAACAGAGCCCGCCTTAGCTCTACTCCCCCCCTTTTCTCCAAATTAAACAAAGGAAAACTGCTGGGGGTGGCGTTGGTGTTGGGTCCCACCAGAGAAGGGGACTCGGGGAGGGACTGCGGGTAACATCTGCGAGGCAGGAGGGGATGGGTGATGACGGTTACACGAGCCTGGAGGAAGGCGAAGGGGCGCACTGCGAGAAGCGAGGCTTCTCCGGGCGGAGAATTCGACCCCAGGGAGAGCGTCCCCCTTCTCTCTGGCTCCCCAGAGCAAGGCCAGAGCCCTCCGCTTGTGCCTGTGCGGCGCCCTACCGGGGACGTGCGAAGAGGCTGCACGCTAGAGATAGAAAAGAGAAGAGGAAGTATGAATCAAGGAGAGGAGAAGATGGTCACGAGTCAAACCAACACCCTGCAGCTTGGCGCATCGACGAGAGGGAAATCGAAACGACAGTCTAACAGCAAAGGGTAGGCATGCATCAACGGCGAGACCAAAATGCCCTAATTCGGAGAAACGGCGTAAAAAAGCGCAGCCAAAGCATGGGTCATTGCATGTGGATGAAGTACGGAGGAGCCTAAGGTTCCTTCCATCTTCAACAGCTACAATTCTATTATCGAGGGAACACGGAGAAGAGGCCAACAGGGCAAGGGGGGGGTGGATGGAAGGGACGCGGAGATGCCAGGGCAGCCAAGCACGGGGCTGCAGAGCCCCTACCGGGGACGTGCGAAGAGGCTGCACGCTAGAGATAGAAAAGAGAAGAGGAAGTATGAATCAAGGAGAGGAGAAGATGGTCACGTGTCAAACCAACGCCCTGCAGCTTGGCGCATCGACGAGAGGGAAATCGAAACGACAGTCTAACAGCAAAGGGTAGGCATGCATCAACGGCGAGACCAAAATGCCCTAATTCGGAGAAACGGCGTAAAAAAGCGCAGCCAAAGCATGGGTCATTGCATGTGGATGAAGTACGGAGGAGCCTAAGGTTCCTTCCGTCTTCAACAGCTACAATTCCATTAACGAGGGAACACGGAGCAGAGGCCAACAGGGCAAGGGGGGGGTGGATGGAAGGGACGCGGAGACGCCGGGGCAGCCAAGCACGGGGCTGCAGAGCAGAGAGGCGACTGCTGACGAGATGCCGCGATTAAAAGCACCAAACCTCGGCCCCACCTGGAACCTGGCGACCTGGACAGGCTGGAGAGGTGGGGCCTGTGTGAACCTCATGAGGTTCAACAAGGCCAACTGCAAGGTCCTGCCCCTGGGTCGGGGTAACCCCCAGTATCCATACAGGCTGGGGGAAGAGAGGATGGGGGGCAGCCCTGCCCAGAGGGACTTGGGGGTACTGATGGATGAAAAGCTGGGCATGAGCCGGCAATGTGCGCTGGCAGCCCAGAAGGCCAACCG
>NW_009260841.1:33454-36971 GCF_000687185.1 Egretta garzetta | reverse complement strand
CCCTGGGACCATTCCAGGCCAGGTTGGAGGGGGCTGTGAGCAACCTGATGTGGTTCAAGGTGTCCCTGCTCCTGCAGGGGGGTTGGGCTGGGTGACCTCTGGGGGTCCCTTCCCACCCAAACCATTCCATGATTCTATGATTTACCAGCTGCTCAGTGGAATGACTGGCTACACGCTGCCGAGGGGACGTTCCCTTTCCTTCTTTAGATAAGCACCATGGAACGGCAGATGCCTACGGGAAGCTCTAGCAGCTACGGGACCTGCTCCATTCGAAGCCCGAGTTGGGGATCGGGCTGGGTACTCATGCACTGAGCTCAGAGAACCCCAATGAATGGGAGAAGCCCTTCTGGAATGGAAGGAGCCAGCAAAGGAGCGTTTCTTTTCAGTCCCTGAAGCCATTCACCTCAACGCTTATTCACTGCTCCCCAAACTCGCCCTGTTTCGGGGCCCACGATGGTCTTGTTCTTGAAGAGCATGACTGCTCCCCGCAGGAGGAAAACTTTGAAGAAGAACCAGGAGATCGAGCTACAGCCTCCCTGTTTGGCCAATGCTAAATGGGACCCATGGCTGGACACGTAACCTCAGCTTATCGCATGACGGTGAGAAAAATGCGTCTGAAAAGGGGCGTGAGGAGAGAAGTCCCAGTTCTAAGTACCTGAACGACCTTCCTCTAACACGTGCAGGGAGAGAGACGCGCGTGGATCTCGAGGAGATCTCGGGGAGGTCTTGAGGCAATCTCAAGGAGACCTCGAGGCCCACATACACACCTGCATAATGGGCTGCAGTAATTCCTTGCTTAACCATCAAATAACCCCAAACTGCAACAGCTTGCAGAGGAATCCGGTCCTAGGCGACTACTTTAGCCCAGGAGACGAAAGCCTTTTCCTCCCTGAACTCAAAATACGCGGCGCCAGAAGACAGAGCGGCCGCCGTACCACCAGCGGAAGCAACGCAGGCCGCACACGCAGGGTCTGGCTGAGCGGGTGAGAAAGCAAAGTTTCCCTAATTCCATTTTTGATCCAGCGCTGACAACGGGAACCTGCCTGGGACTTTGATCTGCTTGGGACCGAAACAGGTAAAATCAGCGCCTCGCAGCCAGACCAGCTGGAATAATCTGGATCGGTGATGCGGACGGGGAGAAGCTGCATGAATTTTTTTAGCGGTTGAGCAGGGCTCGGTGGCTGCTCGGTCTCCTTACCAGCAGAGAGATGACCGTGCTGGAATAGTACGCCAGATCTTCGATGATTTCGGTACGGCGGTTGGCTCCGATGCGCAAGGATCGGCTGTGAACCTCTTCTGGCAGCACCGTGAGGATTTCCAGCAGGAAGGGCAGCGATGTAACATCATTGCTGTACCTGAAAGACGAGGGAGGAAGGAGGGTGCGTGGCGGCAGGCGAGAGCCCCCAAATACCAGCGCGGGGGTTAGCAGCGCAGCGAGGGACGGAGGGGCGCTTCAAGGAGCTTCCACACGAGTGTTATTGCAGGCACACGGCGGCGGCGAGCTGCGAGGGCAGAGCGCCATCGGGAGGAGCCTCTGCCAGTGGTTTAGCTCGAGATTTTCAACAAGAAAAACAGCAAAAGCTTTCCCAGCCTACGAGCGAGCCCCTGGGGACGCCCAGCAGCAGCAGCCAACGGCTCGACCTCCCCGTTCAACCCCGCGCTACGGCTCGAGCTGGCAGGGGGTGAGGGATCATCAGGGAACAAAAACAGGGATGAGGAAAATCGCTGAGGCTCAGAGAGCCACGTCCACGGAAGCGTGCACGGCCTCTCCGTTACACGGAGCCACACACAGCCTCCCCCCCCGATCCAAACCACTTTAAAATATTAATCAAGAAGGAAAGAATTCCCGACAGTCGGGCTGCTGGCTGCTTTTTTGGACCATGCGGGTCCACCCAACTCCACATTTACTCAAGGAACGATTTAGTTTAGCGATATAAAGCATTACTTACTTTTCAACCAGTGTTTGTACGCAGCCTTTCCAAGAAGCCATCTGCAGGGCAAGGTCTGCTATTGCTAAAGCAAGCTGAAAGGGTGAGAGGAACAAAAATAAATAAATAAATTTTAAAAAAGGGGAAAAAAAAAACAAACCCCACGGCTAAGCGTGGTGACGGATGAAATCCACCCAGCAGCGCAGGAGAGGGTGCCGTGAGCTCGGCAGGGCTGGCAGGGAACTCCCAGCCTGCCGAGGCGGGGTGTTAATCCCCAATATCCCTGTTGCGTGCGCGATCCCCGCGGTGAAGTGCGGAACGCTCGCCGCCCCGACGGGGTGATGCCCTCCGCGGGGCTACGTAGAGACTGAACCTTGCCTCAGATGCTGCAGAGCCGCGTAGGGATAACGGGAATGCCCCTACAGAGAGCGAAGGGATTCCCGAGAACACGCCAGCGCCTCGGGAGAAGTCACCCGGGGCACCGCGGGGCAGGCCAAGGTTTTGTCTCCGTTGCAGAGCATGGGGAAAAGCCCAAGAAGAGCTGCTCCTCCTGTCAGCCTCTCCAGACAGCAAGCAACGGGATAAAGGGATTGATGTAACTGAAGGACCCAAATAACGAAGGAGGGCAAACGATGCTGCACTGGGAGGCACGAGCGGGCCGGCTGCAGGCATCGACCCTTCTCCATTCTCCACGCTGGAGGAAAAGGAACCAAGGGAGACCAAGGGCATTGCCTCGGAAAAAGTCCAAAGTGACAAACGCCGGAGCCGGGCAGGCGATTACGGTACGGAACGGCTCTAGCAGGGCTGTGACACAAGCCTGGCTACCAGCCTGCTCTCAAGGGCAAGTCAGGACTGAAGGGTCCCAGCTTGACCGCCGAGAGCAGCCTCAGACCTCCCTCACATCGAGCAGCTCCCTCCACCCCTCCGCTGGGCACCTACCTGGGTGACGATGACCGGCGACAGGTCTTTCAAGTTCTGGATGTGGGAGAGCAGAGAGTCCCGAAGCGACGCGTGGGAGTCGGTGGGGAGTTCATAGAAGGAAGTCTGTATCTTCATCTTCATGGTCTGCGCCGCGAAGTAGCACGACTCCACATCCTGACGGATCTGCAGCAGCTGGTCAGAGATCTCCCAGGCGTGGACCTGGAGAAGGCGAAGGACGGCATCGTCAGCGCGGGGAACGGGGAGCAAACCGAGGAGGTACCAGCAAGGCCTAAGGTGGGCTTAAGAGAAACCCCAAACTCCCCCCAGAGGAAAACGCAGCCAAAATACCCCCATTGTTGTCCCCAGCTGAGCCCCTGCCGCCTTGCAGCCACAGCTCAGGCCATGGGGGCTGGCTAACAAAGACAGCGGGCCAGTGACACCCAGCAGAGGAGCTGAATGAGCAGATCGGCCTCCAGCACACGCCCAACGTCGGCAGCGATGCTCGTGGCATCGCTTACTGCAACCCTGAATGGCAGGGCTCAGAGGGTTCTGGTCGGCGGGGCACAGTCTGGTTGGAGGCCGGTAGCTCATGGGGTTCCCCAGGGCTCAGTGCTCAGCCCAGTCTTGTTCAACTTCTCCATCCATGACCTGGCGGAGGCGACAGCGCG
>NW_009260841.1:31374-32739 GCF_000687185.1 Egretta garzetta | reverse complement strand
GGGTGGCACTGGGTGAGCTCTGGGGGGCCCTGCCAGCCCCCGCCATTCTGTGATTCTGTGAACTGCTCCGGGAGAGCAGATTAGGGAGCAGATCCGATGCCAATCCTTGCAGTGAAGAGCAACGAAGGAGGCTTTTGGGGGGGGCTGAGGTGGGTAATTCCCGTGCCTATTACACAGCAATAAAACCGGAGAGACCCCAGCATGGGACAAACGGAAAAAGGAGGATTGGGCAAAGGTCCCCCCAGATCAAAATAACGATATGTAATTGTGAGATCCACGCCGTCGGGCTCATCCAAGAGCGCACGCCGGGAGCGGTGACTCCCCAGCAGATTTCGGATGCACCGAAGAGCCTGGAGGAGCCGGCGATGAGGGAAATCATCGTCTGCCCGGCCCCTGACCCCAACGGCCGGTACGGACCCAAGGCTTTGCCCTTCGCGTGGGACCAGAAGCTACGTACGGGGAGAGCGCTGTGCGAACCAAGGTGAGACGGGGGAATGGGCAGCCCCGGGGGATGAGCCCTTGGCACCCTGGGCACTGTGTAGACCTACCAAAGCACCCGCTGTATGGGGTTTGGTGGAAAACCAAAGGCAATGAGGGAAGGAAAGCTGGGCTGGGCCACCAAATGTCACCAAGCCCCACCAAGGGATGGCGTGGCCACCACCGGAGTGCGGCAGCACGGTTTGGGAAGAAACCCTTGAATCTGGGGGCCTCCTGTTAAGGAACGAGATCTTCCAAGGATCTTCCAGCCGGTCCATGAAATATTCCTCCTTCCCCGAAACGCCCCCGACACGTTTTAGTTCTCGTACGAACACTTGTTTTTAATTAAAAAAAAAATCAAAAGCAATGCTTTCTTTTTCCCAAACCCTTGAAATCTGAATTTCTGCGCGTACCTAAGCTCGAAATAACCGACTCACGCCGCTCACCCCACGCCTGTGACCACCCTCAAGGGCCTCGGCCCCGCACCCCAAGAGCTGATGCCCACGGGGATCTGAAGGAACAGGCTGACCCCATCCAATGCTCATCGGATGGACTTCTACTTTCTAGCACTATAATCACTACGAAAATCCCGCTTATTGGACTCCAAAAGATTATCTCTGACAGAAAATGACGGAGAACGGGTCAGGGGGCTGGATGATGAGTGGATATTTCTAATTTCTTTTTTCTTTGGGGAAAATAAAAGACCTACAGCCAGTGTTACAGATGCGCAGCCATTGCAGCCCAAAAGGAAGGGTTCCCCGGTGAGGCAGGACCCCACAACCACTGCAGAGGAGGATTGGCCAAGCTGGAGAGGTGGGGCCTGTGTGAGCCTCATGAGGTTCAACAAGGCCAAGTGCAAGGTCCTGCCCCTGGGTCGGGGTAACCCCC
>NW_009260841.1:30525-30775 GCF_000687185.1 Egretta garzetta | reverse complement strand
GGTCTCTTCCAACCCAAACCATTCTGTGATTCTATGATGCTGTGAACCAACCCAGCCTGGGTGACAACATCCCCTTCCCTAACCACACAGAGGGTGACAACCTGAGGACCTTATCGACCCTTAGATCAAATTAAGAGGGTCTTTGCTTTCCAACCCAAACTATTTTTCATTTTTGCTGCACAACGCCTCCAAGATCATACGCACAGACCCTGCCAGAGTGAAGGCGCTTGCCTGCAGGCCCTCGTACTCC
>NW_009260841.1:23815-30476 GCF_000687185.1 Egretta garzetta | reverse complement strand
ACTTGACGAAAGGATTTCTACAGAAAAACGAGGCCAGTGGACAGTCAGAAGCAAAGGTGCTCCTGCAGAGACGTACCAAAGCTCCCAGGGAGGAAGGAGCTGAGTGCCGTTGCGGTGGGAGCTGCCGTTCCCATCTGTACCCAAGAGTCCGCAGGCTTGAAGCTCGGCTTCCTCCGGCCCCCTAGGATCTACCTGCGCGTAGTCTTGCAGACGTGAGTGAAGGTTTTCTTTTACCATCCATCTAACTTCATAGCGGGGTTCAGGATTTACTTCTGATGTCAAAATTGAGCAATAAAAGGACGAGCCCAAACCAGGGAGGCGGCTCAAGCCCGTAGCGCTGGGCTCTGAAGATCGCCACCCAAAAGCACCCGGCTTCCAGAGGCGGACAAAACCCCAAACCCTGCGCCGAAGCCCAGGACGTTTGCCGCTTGACATTTAATACTGGGATGAAATATGAGTCGGGTATTTACGCGGCTGCAAGAAGAGACAAAGATGTAAACAAGGCAAGCCTAGGGACCATCGCACAAAGGAAAATCCCTCCCCACAACAAAAAAAAGCAGTATTTCCTTCGATTTTAGCGAACGGGTGGATGAGAAGGTGTTCGTTCAGAGAAGACTCATAGTGTTGAACCCCAGACTCATTACAAAACTCATTGAAAACATCTGCAAAAAACCTACAATCTATTCTTCATCATTCTACTCTTCACTTTCTGCAGTTCCGTTGGTTTTCAGCAAGAAACGAGGACGATGCCTAGCGAGTTCCAGCGGGCTGGTGGCATCCCGAGGGCAGAGATGACCAGCTGGAGGACAGCAGCCTGCTACAGAAGCGTGAAGATTCCTGAGCAAAGCACCGGAGTAGCAAGTTTTAAATAAATAAACCCCTTCTTCCGAGGGAGGGGGAAGAAAAATGCAATTGAGCGCCCCGCGCCCAAACCATCCGCACCTACCTCCAGCCTCCCAGCCCCACAAAGCCCAACCGCAAAAGCAGCCACGTGCCCCCACGTTAGGGCTGCTCTTCAGCAGTCAGGACGATGCCGACCAAGCTCTTACACAAACGCAGCCTTGATGCAAGAACCTGGATGCAAAGAGCCTCAGCCCTGGAGCTGGGTGGAAACGGAGCTGGCAAGATGAGTCGTTCCCAGAGAGGAGAGCTGGGCGGTTTGCAGCTAGAAGGAAATTCAAAAGGGACCTCAAATCATGGAATCACGGAATTGTTTGGGTTGGAAAAGACCTTTAAGATCATCAAGACCAACCGCCCCGCTACCCCTGCCATCCCACCCCCAAACCCTGGCCCTCAGCACCGCCTCTGCCCGGCTGTTAAATCCCCCCAGGGCTGGGGACTCGACCCCTTCCCTGGGCAGCCCCTTCCAGCCCCTGACAGCCCCAAGGGGAAGGAATTGTTCCCCATGGCCAACCTCACCCTGCCCTGGCACAACTTGAGGCCGCTGCCCCTCGTCCCATCGCCCCTTCCCTGGGAGCAGAGCCCGACCCCCCCGGCTCCCCCCTCCTCTCAGGCAGTTGTAGGCAGCGATGAGGGCTCCCCTCAGCCTCCTCTGCTCCAGGCTGAACCCCCCCAGCTCCCCCAGCCGCTCCCCAGCAGCCTGGGGCTCCAGACCCCTCCCCAGCTCCGCTGCCCTTCTCTGGACACGCTCCAGCAACGCAACGTCTTTCCTGCAGTGAGGGGCCCACCAGACAGAGGAGCATCCCGCAGAAACGCTCATTGCCTCCCTTCGGTACAGAATGCGAGGCATCAAAAGACTTGAGATGTGAATTTAAGAAAATTCCTGGGAGTTTGGCTATGTACCTCTAACCAAAGGACGTACAAATGGCTCTAAGCAGCTGTGGAGGCTCTAGCTGGTCCCTCAGCCCCAAAGCCAGTTTAGAACTGGATGGTGACCAGAAACAAGCAAGTTCCACCTGAATTTAATCTCCTAGTAGAGAGCGGGAGACCACGGGTAAGATGGAGGGGTTCGCTGCTGTACCACAGGAGGTGCCAACATTGGAGAGGGCTCGTAGCAGCTCAGCTTCGCTCATTCCAGCCAGAAACCTTCAATGACAAGTAGTCTTTCTGGAGAAGCCAACTTGGGAAAAAGGAGCGTCCAGTCCATTCAATCCCAGCCAGCAGAAGAGTTACTGCAGAACAAATCTTCCAGCTATATGGGAGCACCAGCCAGAGGAGCTCCTAACACAGCCTTAAATTGTATTGATCCTTTTCAGAGAAAGGCCGGCTTGAGGCATCAAGCTGTGAAAACAGAGGAGCCTTCATGCTTGAAAGGCAGCCACAGAGCGTTGCTCTTACACCCCAGCCTTCCGACAAAGAGCTGCCTGTCCGCGTTCTTCGGCCAAGCGGTACCTCCATAGTATGATATGCCCAAGGTCATAATTCCCAAGCCAAACCAGTTGGCAAACTCTCTCAGCTACTGAGCAGCCTCTCCCCAGGGTCTCGGGCGGGCTTTTGAAGGACAGTCCTAATGGACATCACCTCACTGAGCTCAAGCGAGCTTTGGGCAAAGACAGCGCGTTCAAAGCCAAGTCTTCTGCCCAACAAGACTTTGAAGATGACTTAAGAGGGCCAGTAAAGGTAGGCGTCTTCCACCCAACAGCCTGCCAGCCAGACTTGGGTTTGTTGTTGCAAAAACAGACGGCAGCTCGTGTGCTGGAGTCGTGGTTTCACCACAAGGCCAGGATTGGTGATGGAAGCCAGCAAAGATCCCTGAAAACATCTCTCCTTTTCCACACACCAAATGGAAGGAAGGAATGGGCCTGTTCAACACCAGTTGAAGAGACGGATACCAAAACAGCACAAAGACAAATTACGAGTCAGAGGTGCTGTGAGAAGCAAGAGCTTCCAGCTCAAAAGGAAAGCGCGTGGTGGGCCTTTCAGTAAAACCTTGCCGCAGAGGCAGTGTTTCCTTCTGAACTTCCACCAACATGTTTAACTTGCTTTCCCCTCCCCCCCCCCATTATAATCTCATGCCCCTTCCTTGAAAGGGTTCAACTGCTACGTAGGCAATCTTTACCACAGCTGATCTACATCTACGTCATAGCAAGGAAGACGTTGATAAGCCAGTAGAAAAATCTAAAACTTAACCGGAGAATAACTAGGGTTGGAAGCAGCAGACTGGGAAGTCTTGGGTCAAGCCCTCTGCTCAAAGCAGAAGCAACTTAAGTCAAGGTCATTCAGGACAGTTGTGAATGTCTCCAAGGACAGAGACCTCCTCAGCCCAGGTCTCTGTTCTAGGGTTTATCCATCCTAACGCAGCCCAGGGGCAACTTGGTCTCCTAAACCCCAAACCACAACGTTGCTTTCCAGCCGTCTGTCCCAGCCTGACCATCCTGGGGAAAGGACTTTGAATTGGCCTTTGCTGAATTGCCCGAGGTCCCCATGAGCCCGTTCCTCCACCCACCGAGGTCCCTTGGAAAAGCAGCCCTGTCTCCAGAGTATCAACCACTCCTCCAACTTGGTATCATCCATGAACTTGCTGAGGGTGCCTCTCTCATATCATCCAGGTGATTAATGAAGACGTTCAGCAGTATCCACACAACTACCGACCCCTGAGGAATGCCACTCGTAACTGGCCACCAGCTGGACTTCAGGTCGATGACCACTACTGCTTAACCTCAGCAACTGGGAGAGTTTCCCAACCATCAGGTCCATCTCCGGTTCGGTTACAGAAACGCTGTAGGACACCGCGTTGAAAGCCTTGTTAGAAAAACATCCAAGGAACAGGACATCCACTGCTCTCCCCATCCACCACGCTGGCCATCTTACCACAGGAGGCTATGCAGTTGGTCAGGAAACTTGTCTTCTCCGTTGACAGTCCAGAAGGCACATCATTCTCTCTTTCACAGCCTTTTCTCCCCATTGCTTTTGGCCATATATGGGCAAATTTCTTGGTATGCAGCACTTAACGCTTCAAAACCCCAACATTAGCATCAGTAGAGGACTTGGTCTGAGTCTCACCCTGCAGTCCAGAGCATCTCAATGACCGGGGACTGAAGACAGCCTCTTGCACACAGGGTCATTAAGGTGTCCTCTCCACGTGGTGGCACAGGACCCTCTTCCAAACCTCTCTCAAGATGCCATCACCTCTCAAAAACCCACCGAGGGCTCAGCAGCCTGCAGGAGGCAAGGTCATCTCCATCTCTGGTGAGGGCGGCTACGTTGTGAGCAATCCTGAACGAGCAGCTCACCTCCAGAAGGATGCTTTTAAATCCATGCTTCCTTCGGATGTGCCGAAACAGACCTCTAGATGCCCATCCGCAGCATCCGCTCATGCCCAACACAATCAGTCAAGTACCCCAATAGACAAAAAACCCACCATCAGATCAAGGCCAGTAACCCCGTCCCTGGGTGCTTGGTTACTGGGGTAACCAATGGTAAATATTCTTCAGAATCTGGGGATTTCTCATTTATACTGGTTTGCTGGTAGCCCGAATGACAAATTTTGGGTCAAGCTGAAACCTTGGTGGCCAGGATGGTTTGAGCAATGGCCCCACCATCATTGCCACAGGACCAGATCCAAGCTGCAAGCCAGTCCTGCTCCGAGAAGCGGGGTGGACTGGAGACCCTCAAAGGTGCTTTCCCCCCGTGATCCTGTGACATTGCTTCAGGTAGGGGAGGGGGAAAATTAGGCTGACATTTAGAAGAGCAACGAGCCTGATGCACATAGCCTGCAAGCAGCTCCAACACATCTCCTTGATCTTAAAAGTCTTTCCCTGCTCTTAAAGGTCTTTTCCAACCAAATGACTCCAGGATTCCAGGATTCTATAGGTTTGGATTGGGCATTGGGAACAATTCCTTCCCCTTGGGGCTGTCAGGCACTGGAAGGGGCTGCCCAGGGAAGGGGTCGAGTCCCCAGCCCTGGGGGGATTTAACAGCCGGGCAGAGGCGGTGCTGAGGGCCAGGGTTTGGGGGTGGGATGGCAGGGGTAGGGAGGCGCTTGGGCTGGGGGAGCTTCAAGGGCTTCGCCAACCAAACTCTATGATTTTTCCAACCAAACTCAGACTCATGATTCTATGATTCCTGCACCGTGCCCGTGCCACATGGCAGCAGGAGGGAACGCCAAGGCGGAGGGGGAGCAAAGCGGTGTGGGACTGCCAGGGCCGCACGCGGATTTTGGCAGGCAGCTCTCTGCCTTGGGATGAAGGGTCCCCGTTGGTTGGACAAGCCCAACTCACCCACGCCAGCCTCAAAGCGCCAGGCAGCGCCACGGCACAAGGGTACACAAAGGAAGAGCGAGATGACAACACCGAATGAATTTAGGCTGTCCGAGACGCTAAAACCAATCCGTAACATCTGCATGGACACCTCTGAGGAGCTCGGGAGGGGATGGTAAGAGCTGGCCGTGTGGGATGCTGCAGCAGAGCAGCACCCAAGGGCCCCCATAACCACTTGGCTTGCAGGCGACGCGGGGATTTAACATGGACTTCTCTTGTCATCGTCCTGAAATGAGAGAGCTTTAGACAGTGTTGGTGAACAGGAGGGAAGCCAGCGAGCGCTGCCTTCGCTCGCCGCCCGCGTTCTCCTCGCAGAGACGACCCGTTTCTCACGCGTGTCGTGGGCCCCGCTCCACACGCGCACCCCTCGCGGGGTGCAGGGGCAGCGAGGTTTGATTCCCCTTAAAAGAGGTTGGGAAAGGATTCCGAAATTATTTCCAGCATGCTTCAAGCGGTAAAAGTTGTTTGTTGTTTGAGTTTGGGGGGGCGGGGGGGGTGTTATTTAATTAGGGGTTATACTTCTACCCAATATTATCAATGAATTAATTCTACGGAAAGATGAAAGGAAATCCGTATCAGAATTAGTCACCTCCATGAACCCCATCTGGCTACGAGCCACAGCTGATTTCCGCCTCCTAGGAAGCACTTTATGAATCAACATTAAATCACAAACTGACCTACGCTTAATCCACACCGAAAAGAAAAAGCCCCAACGCACCGGCTCGTGGCCGCTTATCTGCACGGCGCGTTCCACGCACGCTACGCTCCGAAGACAAACTCATGAAGAAACACTTCAGAAATCGGGATCGGAAAGCCGAGCACACCTGAGACACGTTTAATCCCCGCGTTTGGTACGGCTCTTCTGCATTAGAGAAACGTCAACTGGCCTGGAAAGAGCTTTGGCGAAACACCAAACATTTTGCGGAGGTTTGCTGGTTGGATGATCCTCAAATCCTGTGGTTTGGGTAAACCTGCAGCTACAGCTGACCTCTCGAGTGCTGCGCAAGGCACGGGCAAGCTCGCAACTGCTCTTTGAGATACTCCGTTACGGCGTGCCTCGGCCCCCTGGAATAACGAGCAGTTAAAAGGCAAGGAATGATGTTGCAGGGGGAGCAGACGGACAAATCTGAGCCCCCCCACGCCGATCGCTGCCAGCGACCTTACCGCTCAAACGTCGAACAGGCGCAGATTGCTGACGGGCACCTCATCAAGCACCGTCCTGGCCGATAACGAACATTTAAGAACTATTGGGTGACGGGCGCCGTTTGCGCAGAGGTGGTTTCTGAACAGAAGAGGGTGCAAAGACAAGACCTCCGGGTTACTAAATCCAACGGATTTGATCCCGCTCCGGGTACAAGCAGGCCCTACTTAGGAAGCGGCAATGACAAGCGAGCACCTGGTCGGTGCAGCCGCTGCTTTGAGGATCAGCCGATGACACTCCC
>NW_009260841.1:21621-23536 GCF_000687185.1 Egretta garzetta | reverse complement strand
TCCCCAGCCCGCGGGGGATTTAACAGCCGGGCAGAGGCGGTGCTGAGGGCCAGGGTTTGGGGGTGGGATGGTAGGGGAATGGTTGGGCTGGGGGAGCTTCAAGGGCTTTGCCAACCCAAACAATTCTGTGATTCTATGTTACGGAGCTCTAAGGATGGCGGGTGGCAGAGTCACCTCCATATTACACGTCTATAAACTCTACGCATATATAAGTATATAAAATAGAGGTACAATAAGAGCATTTGCATCTTCAGCGGTGCCTGCTGCCACGGCTAATGAGATTTATTAGGAGGACAGGCTTTAATTTCCAGCCTGAAAGCAAGCCGGCCGGTTCCTGCCACAGCTAAGGCTGCCATTTACAGAATCGTTCAGGTTGGAAAAGACCTTTAAGACCATCAAGTCCAAAGATTTGCCTTTGTGAGTACAGACCAAGGCAGCCACCTAAGAAAAAGAATAATCTAAGTTTAGTCTCTCTGCTCAACAACAAAAAAAAAAACCTGCAGGAAGGCTTTTACTTCCCAGCACGCTTCCCAGCGAACGCCCTGCGACCATCGGCGCGGCAAACCTCTCGCCGGCGCGT
The DNA here is from genome assembly GCF_000687185.1 of Egretta garzetta. NCBI lineage: Eukaryota > Metazoa > Chordata > Aves > Pelecaniformes > Ardeidae > Egretta > Egretta garzetta. Next base: position 22,956 of record NW_009260841.1, on the reverse strand, counting down.
CCCAGACCCTCTCGCCGCACTCCCCAACGGGGTGCGAGAAGAGCTCCCTGCTCTTAGGCTCTGCTTTGCCACAGGCAGCGCTAATCCCGCGGCACCGCGCCACGCCGAGCGCGCCACGGGCACTGCTTGCTAAGCACCATTCCCCCGCCCCGCCTCATAAAGCAGCGGCCGAAGCTGCTGTTATCTCCTGCTTTCTGAACAAAATTCTTTGTTAAACGGGACCGTGGCCACCTGCGCCTTTACGCCCTGGGTACTTTTATCGCGAGCCTTCCCTTAGGCACAGGATCGGACCACCTCCTAGCAGGCAGTTTCCCCACGTGCTCGCGCCCCACGGCGGCCGTGGGGTCCCACTCACCACGGGGGTGAAGATCACGCTGGCTCCAGGCTGCCTCGTTAACCATCGCTGCAGAGCTCGCATCTCCTCTCAAGGAGAAACGATGGGGGGGAGAAGCCGGACAGCCCCCGGGCGAGTCAAACGCGTTATCTGTCACGATAACAACGCTATCAAAAGGGCTCACCTTCCTCGGGCTCGCGCCTGAAAGTCGGAATAAACTCCGTAAAGAGACGTTGAAACAAGCGGAACGTGCTGAAGGGAATCAAGCTGCGCCCCAGAGCACCCAAAGGTCTGGAAAATAACTGGAATTAATCCTTAGGCCCGGCAAACAGCTCTCTGGCAGGATCAGGCTAAATAAGCAAGAATAAAAAGCGAGAAGCGGAAACGCTGTTGACCCGGAGTCGAGCGCTCGAACACCCTCATGCGCAGGACACGAGTCGGTCCCAAGCTGGAAAGGGATTTCTGAAGGCGTTTCTCTTGAGAAGAGAGCAGCGAGATCCTGGCTCTGAGGAGCCAAAGGGACCCCCTTTGTCTTTTGGGACACGAGCCGAGGTGTTTCACGCGCAGTTATCTGCGTGGCGGGACAAAAAGGAGGCGGGAGAGCGTTTGTGTGGCAGCCGGAGCCAGCCGAGGGGGGCGGCGGGGAGAGAGGCCTCGTAGGAAGACGGAGGCTAAAACCACCTCAGGGAACCTGGGATTTATGTGAAAAACACAGGTAGGAATCACAGAATCATTTAGGTTGGAAAAGACCTTTAAGAAAGAGCCCAAAAACCAGAGCAGAGCCAAACAAGCCCCAAGGTTTTCCATAGGCAGAGAGATCCCATCCTTACGGGTGGGTGGAGTGTTAAAAAAAAATAAAAATAAGTCCCAAATACTGGAAGTTCTCCTTTTGATGGGGAGTTTGCAGCCAGAGCGCAGCCCGCAGAGCTCTAACGCAGAGGAGCCACCGTCAGCCTCCCGTCCCGGCACGGGGTACGGGCGAAATCCCTCTTCTTCCTCCC
>NW_009260841.1:20020-21375 GCF_000687185.1 Egretta garzetta | reverse complement strand
CCGATCGGCGTCGAGCCCCTTCACGGCACCCAAATTCATAGAATCATAGAATTGCTTTGTTTGGAAAAGCCCTTTGAGATCACCGAGTCCAACCTTTAACCTCACCCTGCCATCCCACCCCCAAACCCTGGCCCTAAATAGAATCATAGAATCACTTTGGTTGGAAAAGAATTCTTCCCACGAGCGCTTTCTGAAGGGCGAAGCCCCCTTCCCGGGGGGAGAGGGGCACAAATTAGGAAAGCAGCTGTATAAAATGAACATATATACGTGTGTGTGCATGTGTATATATGTATAAAATACATATTTATGTGTATAAGTATAAAAAACCTGAGGGTTTTTTCCTCGCTTAGCCAAACAGCCGCACGGCTGCAAGCTCTCGTGGTGACTGCGGCCGTAACTCCGTGCGGCACGCTCGAGTAAGTTAAAAAAAGTTAAAAAAATTTAAAAGGGTTGGGGGAAAAACCGTGAGGTTGTAGCAACAAATGGTCTAAAGCTTCGCCAGCCGGTGGGAAGCTGACGGAGGCGGATGGAGCTCTGCCAAAGCCGCTCGGGAGGGCACTGGGGGAGGCGAGGAGGGGGAATTCTCTGCTCTGCGGGATTCAGGCTGTGGGATAGAACAGCTCAAACTCATCGGGCTTCTGGGAAAGGCAGCGGCAGCCAGGGAAGATTTCGAGGGAAGAGGAGAGGAGGGAAAAATTCCCACAAAGGGCACCAGAGCCGTGCAGGGAGGGACGGGACGGGAGAAAAAGAGGAGGAGGAGGAGAAACAAGGCTTTGGAGCGGAGGGAAAACAAATTCATCCCTAGCTTTACAACCCGAGAGAGGGAACAAACGTCCTTCCGCCAAGGCAACGCGAGGAAACATGGATTGGGGCTTAAATTTAGTCTCAAGGGTGAGGTTTTGGGGAGAAAGAGCTCGGCGTACGTCGCTTGGGGGCTTCGGAAAGGAGGAAGGGGGCTTCGCAAGGGAGGAAGGGGGCTTCGCAAGGGAGCCAGGTTCTTTTTCTTTCTCGCCGCTGCCTTCGGCCTCTCCCAAAGACACCAGGCCAGGAGGGTGAAGCCTCTTCCCTGGCTCCAGCCTGGGATCCCCACCGGCTCCCTCACCTCAAGAAATATCTGTGGGGGGGGGGGGAGTAGGGGGGGGAAAACCCCAAATTTTTCCCCCCCAGGAGCCTCCCGGCGTCGTTTCTGCCCTCCCAGGTGCCGGTGAGGGCTGTGCCAAAGGGGTCACTCCCATTTCGAGGGTTATTAATGAGAAATTAAAAAATAGGTGGAGGGAAGCAAGGCAAGGGATGGGGATAAGCGAGGTGGAAAAAAAAGAGGGGGAAATGAGGGGAAAAAGGTGGGGGAAGGGGCG
>NW_009260841.1:18412-18745 GCF_000687185.1 Egretta garzetta | reverse complement strand
CATCCCCCCGGGGTCCCATTGCGCCCCCAACTCCCATCAGCCCAATTTGGGATAGCCGTCCCCCCCCAGTCCCATCACCCCATCCCACTGGGGTCCCATCGCCCTCCCAGTCCCAACAGCCCATTCTGGGGGAATCCCATTGCCCCCCAGTCCCCTTAACCCTTCCCATTGGGGTCCCATTGCCCCCCAGTCCCCTTAACCCTTCCCATTGGGGTCCCATTGCCCCCCATCACCCCATCCCACTGGGCTCCCATTGCCCCCCAGTCCTATCCCCCCGTCACACTGGGGTCCCATTGCCCCCCAGTCCCAACAGCCCAATCTGCGGGAGCCCCC
>NW_009260841.1:17366-17948 GCF_000687185.1 Egretta garzetta | reverse complement strand
CCCATCCCACTGGGCTCCCATCACTCCCCCCAGTCCCCTTAGCCCAGCCCAGCCCAGTCTGCCCCCATTATTCCCACTGGTCCCAACAGCCCAGCCCGGGGGGATCCCAGTCCCCCTTCCCCCTTGGTTCCCAGCCCCTGGGGTCCCCCTGTCCCCCCTCTCTCCCGTGGGATAACTCAGCGCCGTCCTGGGTTGACACCCCCTGGAGTCCCGCGCGCCCCCCAGGGCGCCTCCATCCAGCACCTTCCGTGGGCAGAAAACCGGGATTTTCCATGGGATGGGGTCACTTTGGGCGAATCCGGATCTTTTTGTGACCCCTCTCTGGACCCCCGGCGTTGGGAGGACCAGCAAATGCGGGATCCGTGGGAAAAGAGCCGCTGCGGCACGGGGCCGGGGGCTTCGCCCTGCCCCGCTCCTCGGATCCCCACCGCGGCTCCCGTTTATCCCCCTGCCCCCCGGGATGAGGCTTCGGCTCCAGGGATGGGAATCACAGAATCATAGAATCATAGAATCGCTTTGGTTGGAAAAGCCCTCTGAGATCATCGAGTCCAACCTTTAACCCAACCCTGCCATCCCCCCCCC
>NW_009260841.1:13763-16986 GCF_000687185.1 Egretta garzetta | reverse complement strand
CCCCTGCATGCGACCCCCCCCCGCCCCCCCCAGCCGCTCCTCGTGTGACTTGTGCTCCAGCAGGCAGAAGCCCCGGCCTGGGGGTGGCGCTCGTTTTCCCGCCCTCCTCGTCCCCGCAGGGATACGGCACCGGGATCACCGGCCCTGCTGACTCCGTGTCCGGCTCCTCCGCCGCCACTGTTGGCGTTCCTGGCTGGACGGGTTGATGGGAAAGGCTCAAATCCAGACGCCAACGTCCCCGCGGGGACCCTCCGTGAGCCAGAGCCCCCCCTTTTCCCAGGGCTGAGCTGTCTCCGGTCCCGTGCTCCGGCTCCAAACATGGATGCAGGGCTGATCCAGCCTCGGATTTGGTACAAATTCAGTACGAACGCCAACACCAGCAGGAGGCCGGGGCCCTCCCTGATAACACCCAAGCGCTCTGGCACCAAAAGACCTCAAGAGAGAGAAGCAAGACCGAAACCGGAGCTGTTTATGGGGTCTCCCAGAGAAATAGGGTTTGGGATGGGCTGGTGGGACCGGCTCCCCACGTCCGGAGGCCACGGGTTGAGGTTAACGAACTTCAGTTGCTCTTCCAACCCGTGGTGCTCTCTTGGCCAACATGGCAATGACACCAGGCAAAGCTGGTGGCCCCACCGCCTTCAGTCCCTGGGTGGTGGTGGCCTGGTGGCACCAAGGCCTGGAAGATCCCACCCTGAGGGTGGGCAGGTGCCCACGCCCTGGCACGTCGTGTCCTTCAACCTGAAAATTCAACTTTTTGAATCCCGACGCAACCGTCAGCCATGGCCATGGTCTTGGCCACCAGCGCTGGGAGCACCAGCGTGGTTTAGTGACGTTAGGTCCCCTTCCAGCCATTGGGGTGGTGGTGTTTTGGGTTACACCTCGTACCAGGTCACCGTGCGTGGTGCCGGTAGTGACGGGTGCGGTGCCCTCACGATTAACCCTCCCCAGGGTCACAACAGCAGCATTGGGCCCGATGTGGCGAGGTGTCCTCCACCTCACGCATGAGATAGCCAGAGAGATGCCCCAGGGATGCTGTGGTCTCACTCCTGATGACTCACAGACAGTGTGGTCTCCTGGTGACCCACAGGGACGCTGTGGTCCTACTCTTGGTGACCCACAAGGATGTTCTGGTCCCTCTCCTGGTGACCCACAGACAGCGTGGTCTCCTGGTGGCCCACAGGGACGCTGTGGTCCTACTCCTGGTGACCCACAGGGATGGTGTGATCTCACTTTTGGTGACCCAAGAGACATTGCGGTCCCACTCCTGGTGACCCACACGGACGCTGTGATCTACTGCTGGTGACCCACAGGGTTGGTGTTGTCTTACTCATGGTGACCCAAGGGATAGTGTGGTCTCCTGGCAACCCACAGGGATGCTGTGGTCCCAGTCCTGGTGACCCACAAGGACGTTCTGGTCCCACTCCTGGTGACCCACAGGGATGCTGTGGTCTGACTCTTGCTGACCCCAAGGACACTGTGATCTACCACTGGTGACCCACAGGAACGGTGTTGTCTTGCTCACGGTGACCCAAGGGACAGCGTGGTCTCCTGGTGGCCCACAGGGACGCTGTGGTCCCACTCCTGGTGACCCACAAGGACGTTCTGGTCCCACTCCTGGTGACCCACAGGGATGCTGTGGTCTGACTCTTGCTGACCCCAAGGACGCTGTGATCTACCACTGGTGACCCACAGGAATGGTGTTGTCTTACTCGTGGTGACCCAAGGGACGTTGCAGTCCTGCTCCTGGAGACCCCAGGGATGCTGTGTTCCCAATCCTGGTGACCCACAAGGACATTCTGGTCTCACTCCTGGTGACCCACATGAACATTGTGATCTACTGCTGGTGACCCATGGGGATGGTGGTGTCTTATTCGTGGTGGCCCACAGAGACATTGCAGTCCCACTCCTGGTGACCCCAGGGACGCTGTGCTCCCAGTCCTGGTGACCCATGAGGATGTTCTGGTCCCACTCCTGGTGACCCAAGGGATGTTGCGGTCCCACTCCTGGTGACCCTCAAGTGGCCCTAGGCCAAGAGATGAAGCGTCGGAGCAACCATAAAGGTGACCCATGGAAAAACGCCGTCCAAGGAGGATTCCCACCAGCCTGGGGACCCCGAGCATCCTCAACCAAGACAAGTGGGAGCTGAGGACATCCTTGACGAACACGGAGCAGAGGCACCGCCGTAACGAACTGGCCGGTGGGTAGAGCAGAAGCCAGCGCCTCAAAATGGTGGCAACGCCTCACAATGGTGGCGATGGCTCACAATGGTGGCGATGCCTCAAAATTGCGTTGACACCTGAAAATGGTGGCCATGCCTCGAAATCATGTTGACGCCTCGAAATCATGTTGACACCTCAAAATGGTGGCGACGCCTCACAATGGTGGTGACACCTCAAAACGGTGGTGACGCCTTAAAATGGTGTTGATGTCTCAAAATGGTGTTGACGCCTCACAATGGTGGTGATGTGTCAAAATCGTGCTGATGCCTCAAAATTGTGGTGACATCTCACGATGGTGGTGATGCCTCACAATGGTGGCGACACCTCAAAATGGTGGCGACGCCTTGAAATTGTGTTGACGCCTCACAATGGTAGTGATGCCTCAAAATTGTGTTGACGTTTCAAAATGGTGTTGATGCCTCACAATGGTGGTGACGCCTCACAATGGTGGTGACGCCTTGAAATCGTGTTGATGCCTCGAAATCATGTTCACGCCTCACAATGGTGGCGACACCTCGAAATCGTGTTGACGCCTTGAAATTGTGTTGACGCCTCACAATGGTCGTGACACCTTGAAATCGTGTTGACACCTCAAAATCGTGTTGATGCCTCAAAATCGTGTTGACGCCTCAAAATGGAGGTGACACCTCACAATGGTGGAGACACCTCAAAATCGTGTTGACGCCTCAAAATGGTGGCGACGCCGCACAATGGTGGCGAAGCCTGGAAGCCAAGTGGAGAGCCAAATGCGCCCATGCGGGTAATTCAGCAGAAGCGCCCTCGTTACTTTATTAGCAGTAATTTGGGGTGGTCAGCCATGTCCCGTGCCCACCTGCTTTCCCGGTAGCGGTGCTGCCGTGACCTCGCGCCTCGCTCCCCCTCGCTCTGCTCGGCGCGGGGGCGCCCGTAACTCGTGGGGGCCCAGGGGGTAAAGAGACGGATTCCAGGTTGTTCCAGTAATTAATCGATGAGGATTTTAATCAGGCGATTGATGGAAACAAAGC
>NW_009260841.1:11829-12163 GCF_000687185.1 Egretta garzetta | reverse complement strand
CCAGTCCGCTGCGTTCGGGTTCGTCACCGGCATTGGGTTACGGCCGCTGTGCTGGGACGGCAGTGGGGAGTGGTTACTATGGACTCTTTACATTGCGTGACTCTGTAGGGTAGTGCGTTGTAGCGTGCTGCCTTACCTTGGTGTGTACGTTAATTACGTTGTATTAAACTTTCCGTTATATTCCGTTACCGATTATACCGCCTTATATCATGATATGATACGAACGTCACACTATACCGCACGCTACATCCCATCACACCACGTGACACTACGGTATCTCTCCCACCCCACCCCACCCTATCCCGCTGCACTACGTCACACGCCGCTACATGAC
>NW_009260841.1:8656-10232 GCF_000687185.1 Egretta garzetta | reverse complement strand
GAGGATGAGGATGAGGATGAGGATGAGGATGAGGATGAGGATGAGGACCGGGACAGGGACGGGGATGAAGATGGGGATGGGGATGAAGGTGAGGATGGGGATGAAGATGGGCATGAGGATGGGGATGAAGATGGGGATGGGGATGGGGATGAAGGTGAGGATGGGGATGAGGATGAGGGTGGGGATGGGGATGAGGGTGGGGATGGGAACAAGGATCAGGACAGGGATGAGATTGGGATGGGGACAGGGATGATGAGGATGAGGACGAGGATGAGGATGAGGACAGGGATGGGGATGAGGATGAGGATCAGGATGGGGATGGGGATGAGGATGAGGATCAGGATGGGGATGAAGATGGGGATGGGGATGAAAGTGAGAATGGGGATGAAGGTGAGGATGGGGATGGGGATGGGATGGGGATGAAGATGGGGATGCAGATGAGGGTGGGGATGGGAACAAGGATCAGGACAGGGATGAGATTGGGATGGGGACAGGGATGATGAGGATGAGGATGAGGATGAGGATGAGGACCAGGACAGGGACAGGGATGAGGATGAGGATGTGGATGGGGATGAGGATCAGGATGGGGATGAGGATCAGGATGAGGATGAGGGTGGGGGTGGGGATGAAGATGGGGATGCAGACGGTTGCACACGCACACACACGCGTGTGCAGATGTGCGGCCCTTTGCACGCTTGCATGCACAAACACGTGTGCAGCCTGGTGCGTGCACACATGCACACGTGCACGCAGACTCTTGCGCTCCTGTTTGCACACCTGCACACACGTGTGAACACAGACACCAGCACAGACGGTTGCATGCGTGCACACACATGCACACACACGTGTGCGGACGTGCAGCCCTTTGCACGCTTGCATGCCCAAACATGTGTGCAGCCCGGTGCATGCACATGTGTGCACGCAGACTCTTGCACGCCCGTTTGCACACCTGCATGCACAGTCACGCACGTGTGAACACAGGCACCTGCACAGACGGTTGCACACGCACACACACGTGTGCTTATGTGCGGCCCTTTGCACACTTGCATGCACAACCATGTGTGCGCAGCCTGGTACATGCACATGCATGCATGCAGACTCTTGCACGCCTGTTTGCACGCCTGCATGTATGGTTGCACACGTGTGAACAGAGGCACATGCACAGACGATTGCACACGCACACACGCATGCACACACATGCGTGTGTGGACGTGCGGCCCTTCGCACACTTGCATGCACAAACACGTGTGCACAGCCCAGTGCATGCACACGTGTGCATGCAGACCCTTGCACACCCGTTTGCACACCTGCATGCACACCTGCATGCACACACACCTGTGTTTGGACGTGCAGCCCTTTGCACGCTTGCACACACAACCACGTGTGCACAGCCCGGTGCATGCACACGCGTGCACGCAGCCCCTTGCACGCCCGTTTGCACGCCTGCAGGCGCGTGCACACGCAGGCACAGGCGCGCGCACAGACGTTTGCACGCGCACACACGCATGCACACACGCAGGCGGGCACGCACGCACTTCTGCGCGCTCCCACGCACACACACGCGCGTGTGCGCTCC
>NW_009260841.1:3955-4468 GCF_000687185.1 Egretta garzetta | reverse complement strand
CCAGCCTGGCGCGGGCGCATCGCCCCCCGCATCACCAGGGCCCTGCCGACCCCCAGGCAGAGAGGCCAGTGAGACCCCCGGGAATGGGGACACCCTGGGGACACCCTGGGGACAGGGCCACCCAAACACGGGGTCCTGGGGTTTGGGGACCCCATGGGTGGGGACAGGGATGGGGACAGAGATAGGCACCCAAGCACAGTGTGCCAGGGTCACCTGGCATGGGGGCCTGGGCACGGGGACAGGAGTGGGGACGCAGGGGTGGGGACAGGGATGGGGACAAGGGGAAGGGACACACGGGCATGGGGACCTGGATTTGTGGGGACAAGGCTGGGGACAGGGCTGGGGACAAGGCTGGGGACCCAGGGAAGGGGACAGGGACAGGGATGGGGACAGGGAAGGGGTCCCAGGGGAAGGGGACAGCGATGGGGACAGTGATGGTGACACTGGTGGTGGCAGCAATGGGGGCAGGGATGGGGACACCAATGGGGGGACAGCGATGGGGGCCGGGATGGG
>NW_009260841.1:2007-2390 GCF_000687185.1 Egretta garzetta | reverse complement strand
CTCCATCCATCCTCTGTCCATCCTCGTCCTCCAGCCTCCATCCGTCCTCCAGCCTCCATCCGTCCTCATCCTCTAGCCTCTGTCCATCCTCATCCTCCAGCCTCCATCCATCCTCGTCCTCCAGTCTCCGTCCTGCACCCATCGTGCATCCTCCTGCCTCCATCCTCCATCCAACCTCCATCCTCCTCATCCATCCTCCATCCTCCCTGTCCTTCATCCTCCTCATCCATCCTCCATCCTCCCCATCCTTCATCCTCCTCATCCATCCTTCATCCTTCCCATCCTTCATCCTCCCCATCCTTCATCCTTCCCATCCTTCATCCTCCCCATCCTTCATCCTCATCCATCCTCCATCCTCCCCATCCCCCCCATCCCCCCCATTC
>NW_009260841.1:0-224 GCF_000687185.1 Egretta garzetta | reverse complement strand
CCCTACCTGCACCCTGCCACACCCTGCCGCACTTGCCTGCACCCTGCCACACCCTGCCACACCTTGTCTGCACCCTGCCTGCACCCTGCCTGCACCCTGCCTGTGTGCCGCCTGTGTGCTGCCTGCACCCTGCTTGCACCCCACCTGTGTGCTGCCTGTGTGCTGCCTGCACCCTGCCTGTGCCCTGCCTGTGTGCTGCCTGTGTGCTGCCTGCACCCTGCCTG
>NW_009260840.1:413601-417691 GCF_000687185.1 Egretta garzetta | reverse complement strand
AGCATCTGAAGCCCTGCATTCAGGAAGAGCCCAACAACCCTACAGAGATATCTCTGTGGCACATGCATCCATACACCCAAACCAACTGGTATAGCTCCAGAACACACCAGTGAGACCCATCCAGGCACCGTGCACGGTTGCTAAGCCAAGTCTAACCAAGCACAGCCAGAAAGTCCTCTGGTGATGCTCTATAGCATTGCATTATAGCACATTAGAGCAGTCTAAGGGTAACACTAGGATTAGCTGACTTATCTGGCGGGGTTACAGCCTCACCTCCTGCTTCTGCACTTTCAGAAACATGATTGCCACAATCCAAAAGCCAAAGCTTATGAGCAGGTCACAGGTTTCATCTGCAAAACCTCCAAGCGCCTTTTTTCATGCTGGTGCATCAAAGCTTGCGCTCCTAGGGCAGCAACCAGGATGGTTCTTCCAGCCTGCTCTTGGGGGGCCTCCACACCAGGCTTAGATGCTGTTTCAGCCTCCGCGTCACTCCCCAGATCCCGTGACGGGGTAGATTATCTCTGTCTCAACTTGCAGAGGCTGTGGTTCAAGTACAGCCAGATGGGGACGCAGAGTGGGACAGGGAACGGCAGCATCTGAAGCCCTGCATTCAGGAAGAGCCCAGCAACCCTACAGAGGTATCTCTGTGGCACATGCATCCATACCTGAACTGAAGGCCCTTTCTGAGCTGCACGATGCTCGGGCAATGGCTATGTGCAACCAGAGCAAGCTCAGGGCCGGCTGAGAGGTTGCGCTGCCCAGTATCATTAAAACAATGCTACTAAATATTGAGTCAGAAATAACTGTGCAACACATTAGCTCTGTCTTGCCATTCAGCGTGCAAAACAGCTCCTCTTACTTACATTTGTTCACAAACAGGGACACGTCAATGAAAGCTCTGCTCTTACCCGGGCTTGTGCCCTTCCTCAGAAACTGAGCCAGGAACAACGCAATTCCATTTGGGACTACCCAGCAGACACAAGACCCCATAAATAAACACCCGGTATATCTCCCTCCCAAGACATGGGTTGGGAGTCTCACCACACTGGGTCCAGCTCCGAGCTGGAGGTGGAAAGGCAGCCTTTGATGCTGGAGATGTTTTTACCGACCCGGAGGCAGCAGCTCAGGTTATGATACCATACGCTTACAATGCCCTTAGCCCTGGTAGGATGTCCTAACAGAGCATCTTGGGGAAAATTTTGGAAATAAAGTTCCAGTAGAGGCCCAGACTGGACCAGCTAAACCCAGTGACAGCTTTGACACCACTGTAAATTATATTTGTTACTGCAAATTGTGGGGATTGACTGGTTCTATAGATAGGCTATGGGATACACCCCCCCAGTACTGAATAAAACACCACTCACCACTGCCTCCCCTCCCATTTTAAAGCATCACCCATATGTGCACCACTCTGGATTAATCCCTATTTGTGCACCACCTGTATTTCCAGTCCTGCCCAGTTTGTTTGAATGGTGGTTTGCTTCTGGCTCGGCATGAATGCCTGGGAGACCACGATGCCGCCAAGCTTCAGCATCATCTCGTTGGTTTACACCAAAGCTTGCATGAGATTTTGGTTGGGTTTTTTTCAGTAAGAAATAACCCCAACCTCATCACATCCACATCCTCTGCTTGCTTCTAGGGAGAAATAAATTATTTTCTTATCCTGTGGTGAAGCCCAGGTGGACTTGGGACTTGACTGCACATGAGTAAATCCCAGGCACCCCTGCTGATGCGACGGGCACTTCACGGCTTTTTGGGAGTCATAATCAAAGCTGCCCTTTACGTAAATGAAAAATTGTACATAGGAAGTGGAAACGGTAAATAACCTGCCACTGCCTGCCTGTATGTCAGAATGAAGGCTTCTTCTAATTGCAGCAAAATATTGGTCTTCCTATATTAAAATTTATTATTGCCGTTGGTTTAACATTCATATTTCTGCCTTGCAAATTATCGGGGCCGTGGTAAGTGAGCAAATGTTTAACAGTCATCTATTTATGTCCTGTGCCTTTGTTTCCTTGGAAACATTGTAAATGGAATATCAAATGTGATGGTTTCAGCTGATATGGTGATTTTTAGAGAATAAGCCCTAAGCTCCCCTCATAGCCACAGGCTCAACGTATCTGATTAAATGGAAGGAGAAAGGCAGAGCCGGGAGGGGAGCGTGGGGAGGAATGACCCCGATGTGTGGCTCAACTGTGTCAACAAGGGCTGATTCCTGTGAGGACAGATGGCAGAAGGCAGGATTACAGCCGTCCAAAAGCCGTGCTTGCAGCTCCGCACCACGCGGATGTGCGGAGAGAGCAGCAGCGCTTCCCTCTGCCCCGTCAATGCAGGGATTATTTCCAGGCGGCCGCTGCGCATCTGGGCACCCAGGAGCAGCCAGACCGGGCTGGCACGCAAGTCCAGAGCTGCGTCAAGCTTCCCGAGCACAAAGCAGCCCGGGAACAACCAGGAGCGTTCAGGCTCCGCTGCCTCCAAGAGTATTTCTGTGCTTTACACAGAGAAAAGAAAAGACACGGAGGAGGGAAGAGAGGAGCCTGGTTGGAAAGCAGCGCAAGGAGCCTGATGGCAACAGCATGGTGGCCATGGAGGACATCTCTCTCCTGGGGGTGAGCAAAGCTCGTCTTGTGCAACACAAGTGATGTGCTGGATGCCAGCGGTCCTGGCGCAGGACAGCGCTCGGCCGCTTGGGACCCAGGGGTGGGCAGAGCAGTCGAGGCAGAAGAAATAAATAAAATACGTTTCTGCAAAGTGGGCATGGCAGGTAGCTGGAAACTTGCCTCATGGCTTTGAAAAGTTCATTTTCATGGCGTTTTACGTGGCTGTGTTGGGATGAACCGTGCAGTAAGAGCCTCGGCTGGCCGTTACCTGGGGCCCATGTTCCTTGGAATGATGCACAGGCAAGGGGGCCAAAAAATAACTGGATTTTTGGCTATGTCTGTGAACCTGGGTAAGGAGAAACTGGCAAGCAGAATGCCCAGCATCTCAACACCAGCTCCATGAGAAGAAGGGTTTTCTCTCTCTCTGTTGGCCCCCCTAACACCCACAGGCAGACCCCTAAAGGAGGCTGCAGAGCTCCCTGCAAGCCCCGGAGTGAGCCCTGCAGCACGCTGGTAGCTGTGATGGAGAGGGTGGGAGGTGGCAGGGAGTCACACGAACCCCAGCACCACCCCAGCTGATACCTCTGCCGTGCATCCATTTTCATCTTAACCACTGACAAATTCTTCCTGCCTTTGCCCACTGCGTCACCCCCCAGGATGCGGAGGATGGGTCAGTGTTCGGTCCAGCAGCTTTCCCAGGTTTTGCTGCTTTTTGTCGTCTTCTTTTTTTAAGGAAGCTCAAACAAAAGGAAAATATGTAGTTGCCGTGCAAGGAGGCGCAGAGCGTCTCTGCGCGTCAACTATCTGAAATATGCAGCGTCCTTTTATTTCTTCCCATCAACAGGAAAAAAAAAAATAAATCTGTCACTTTGGGACATCTGCTGTTGGAAAACTTTCCCGCGAGTGCCAGACTGGCAGCGCCGTGAGCACGTCAGACAAGGCGAGATGCCAGAAGGCTTTCTGCTGGTCACCAAAGCCGCCCGGCAAGCCGAGGGCTCCATCACATCTCGGCACAATGCCCTGACAGGCATTGATGGAAGTGGGGAGAGGAGCTGCTGCAGATTCACACCCAGCTGAGCTGAAACGAGAGGCCTCCACCGCTCAAAAGCCGCGGTATTCCCAAGCTGTCTTCCCAGTTCATAGGCAATCAGGATGACTGATCTGGCTCGGGTCAGGGGTCCGGGCCAGTGACCGGAGATCGGCTTTCCAAAGGCTCCTCTGAAAAAGTCTGAGAACTGAAGGAAGCCTCTTCATCGATTCAGCGGCACAAAGAAGAAGAGGGGCCCATCTGGAAGGACATCAGCATGCGCGCGCACACAGGCGCACAAAAGAGGGAGTGTGATGAAATTAATGCGGAGAGCAGGCTGTGGCTAGCGCTGAGAGCATTTTAAGTGCCGGCAGCTCCAGAAACCCCCCAGTGCCTCATTCGGGCGCCCCGTCCCCGTGCCCTGCTCTGCCTCCATCTGTTACGGGTCGCGTTGTGCTGCACC
>NW_009260840.1:386682-413575 GCF_000687185.1 Egretta garzetta | reverse complement strand
GCAGGAAAGGAGCTTTTTTCCCTCCAGTGCTGGTTGTTGGCAGCTTTGCAGAAATGCCCTGTATTTGAAGGTTGCCTCGTACAGGCTGAAAATAAGGTGCAAAGCTTGAAGAGTGACGCTCACTCGTCCCAAGGGCCACTGCAGATCACCCCCAGCCCTCTATAAACATGTTCTTACACCTCCAGAAATTAAATGTAGGTGAAATCGGGTTGTGTTATGCAGGAGGCGGCTCCCTCTCAGCACAAACTGGATTATATTTAGAATCATAGAATCATAGACCTTTAAGATCATCGAGTCCAACCGTTAACCTAACCCTGCCATCCCACCACTAAACCATGTCCCTAAGCACCTCATTTATCCTCCTTTTAAATACTTCCAGGGACGGGGACTCGACCACCTCCCTGGGCAGCCCCTTCCAGAGCCTGACAATCCTGCAGGTACTGCAGCCTGCTGGCCAGGATCCCAGCCTGAGCCTGTGCCTACCCTCACCCAAGCACACTTTCTGGAGGGAGGCTGCTGGTCCCAGCGGGGTGCACGGTGCCGTGGGGAACCAGCCCACTCTCCCCACCAGAGCTGGATGAAAGGGCTGGCAGACTCTCAGCCTGCAAAGCTGGTTAGAGATGGTGCTCCTTCTCATGCCCCTGGGAGAGGACAGAGTCCAGCAGGACAGGGGTTTGGCTGCACGGTGTGTTTTCTGCAAATGGGAAATTGTAAACGGTGTCACATTTGCTATAGGAGGCACAGCAGTGGCACCGTTTCATCCTGAAATGCTGAATCTTCTTTGCTGGCTTCATGACACCTGGGTTTGCACCGTCTTGATATGACACCAAGCACACAGGCTGAGCCCTTCGGGGAACCTGCTGCTGGCTCCGGCACCTTGCTCAGGACGGCTCAGCTCTACAAGCCAACCGGGCACCGAAGTCTACAGCTTTGGAGGCTCCTGGGTCCCTGGGTGCAGCTCCTTGCACTAGGATTAAGCAAGATGACAAGTGCAAGAAAAGCAAAGTTGTCCCCAAGTTTATTTATGGAGGAATATTTTCTCTGATGAACCTCGAGCATTCGCGGCCCTTGAAGTAAGTCATTCCCCGAGCACTAAACCAAGCGCAAACCAGCAAGGAAGAATTTAAAAAGGAGACAGTTCACAAGCAAAGGTCACCGAGGAGAGCAAATGCCACCTGAGCCCAGGTTATAACGAAGCCTTTTTCCGGTGGAACAAATGAAGTCCCTTAATTACCATTTTGTAAATAAAATCTTCTTGGAAAATCAATATTTAGAGCCTGCCTTCTCTGAAGATGTTGGCCTTTGTTCCTTGCTATTACAGCAATATAAACCCCATAGTGATATACTTCTAGGCCGAAAATTACCCCCCTGAACCTGATTGGGTCAAAGGAAGAAAGCAATAAACCTTTCAGAGCAGTAATTCGGGTACTATTTCATGCTTCCTTGTAAATTTTGAAGAAATAACCAAGAAAGCATGATTTTACACAAGCCCACAATTAACTCGGCCAGTAACCGCTCCTTCCTCCTGCAGGCAGCTTTTGGGCCAGGCTGGTGATGCTGGGTGGGAATTTTGCTGGAAATGCCCATTGCACCTCTCAGGCATTTGGATCATGATTAAGCTGAATCACCCCAGGAACAGTACGGGCAAAATGGCATCTCTGCTCAACGGAGAGGGTCAGACCCCGTGGCTGCTGGACATGGGGATGGCTCCACCAAAGTCAAAAAGGGTCCATCAGCTTCTCCATCCAAGAGCGTGGTCCAGCGCAGCAACACCCTGACAGCTATTGGCTCCATCCCCAACCCAGGGATCGCATGGCAAGACAGCCCCATCGTCAGCTCCTTCAGTGATTTTTATTCACAGCTTTTAATGGAAAACCCCACAATTCCCTACGCCTGAGCCTTCATGCATTTTTCATTAACAATTATCCGCTATCCCAGAACTGCTTTTGATTTTTGCTAATCACCGATTGGATATTTTGTTCCCACACAGCTGGCATTTTCAAAACATAACAACCACCTCTGGAGAGGGCACAGCAGAAGGCTGATCTTTAATGCTAATGTGCCCAGAAACCGTCAACACATCAGGTGATGAGAATTCACATCTCAGGGACCACGAGGGAAGAAGTATTTATTGGATGCAGCCTGTCAGGCTTATTTTACTGTGCTGAAAGGCTGGAAGTTGCTTAGCAAGTGACCGTCCAAAGCACCAGCAGCCACATCCATTCTGCAGTGAATCCCATCCTGAAGCTGCTGTCCCATCTCAGCGACGACGGGCTTCTGAAGTCCCCTCATCTTGAGGGTTTGCTCTCCTTGGGTTTGCAGTTACTGCATACGAGAGACAGCCCGGGGTGATGTAGATGCCAAAGGGCCCTTCACAACTTCGTGAAGCAATAGTTTGATGGCCAGATCTTCCCATCGGCTGTGGGTTTGGGCAACCACACTACTGCTGGCAGCCGTGATGCCTCAAGCGGAGGCTGTGCTTGCAAAGCTTGCAGGAGCAGAGCGGCACCTCGAACGCACCGTCTTCTGCAGGCCTGGACCTCACTTCTAGTTGTGTTCATTTACAAGAACAAAGTTGCTTGTAACGATATGTTTTGCAATCAATTAGCACATGATATGATTTGGGATGATTTACTCTTTTTTTCTAAAAACCCCTTTGGGGGCATTCAGACCTTTATTGCCATATTAAGCAGAGTTTTAATCCAAATGAATTTTCTAGGAAACCATGTAATCTAATTAAAAAGCTCATGGTGCAGTTTAGTAGCTTCATTACTAGTAGATTCAAGATCCATCTTTACACGGACAAACATTTTCCAAGTGCAATAGACTGATAAATCCAAGGCATAGTTGCAAACTGATTCTGCCTGGAACTAAGTGGGTTACAGCACTTAATCATGCCCATGAGAATGAAACAAAGGACAATGTGAAAAAGCTCAGAAGAAAAACCCAGCCTTGTTTCCTGCAATTCACGGAGCACCCAGCCCTGCTGTACCCGTGAGGGCATTTTTCAGACTGACAGATTGGGAAACCACCAGGAATGGCCACTTGCCTGAAGTTGGGGGTCAGAGTAGACCAAGACTAGTGTGAAAGAAGCCAAAAGTTCAACATCATCAAGTACAACGGCTTTAGGGCTCAGCTTTACAATCACGTTACCATAGCTGGAGGAGATGCCACGTCTCAGCTGAGCCCCAGTAACTGGCTGAGCTCCCCTAGCCTGCGCCAGATGCAATGTAATCTGATCATTTAGCTCACGGTGGAAAAGGCTGACGCTAAATTGCATTAAATGATTGCCATAAGAAAACGATTACAGCAACGTTCGCCAAGTCGCTGTTCACGTGCACGTGTAGCGCAGCTCCAGGCGCAGGGACCTGGCCAGCAGACACGATCATGACCAAAGACCCTACTTCTACCTTCCCCAAACAGCAAAGAGGAACGATTTCACAGGCAAGACATTTGTGCGAGACGCAGAGCTGGACTCAGTGTGAATTTTGTCATGGATTGAAGGACCGCTTGTAAAGTCTTTGGTCACTTCTGACTCCGCTTCCTGGTCAATAAAAGGGGATGTACTCTCTTCCCTTCTCCCATTTCTGCTCTGTTCATTTTGTAAAGGCAGACATGCCTCAAAACCCCATGCAATGAACTAGAAGACCACAAGCCTGGGTCGAGTGGCATCTGTAGGTGCACACAAAAAGTCCCCTGAAGCTCTAAAAAACTTCCAGCTCGGAGAAGGGGCCACTGACTGAGAAGATTTTATTACAACTCACACCTTATCCTTCTTGCAAGGCATATACTTTCACCCTTCATATAACAAAGCTTTAAAAAAAGCCTCAAACCTGACAACAAAAAGCTGTATTATAGTGAAACTTAGAAAAACAAACCCACTCTTCTCCCCTGAGGACCAAGCCACGGTGCCTGCACAGCACTTCAGTCTCAACTGAAGGTCAGCAGGGTTGGGTAGTTGCATTCATGAGACGCATTTGTTAATATAGACAGCAGCTATATGACACCATAAAGCACAAATCTCCACCAATAATTTAGGTTTACAACACAGGTACTATTATTTTTCAGTATATTGTTCCATGCTATTTCCATAGAAACTATGTTGTCAACTTCTAATTTTCACACTAAGTGCATCCCACCGTATCATTTCCTCAGTGCAAACATCCCTATCCCCTCGCACGAAAATGCAGTTATTTAGTACTCAGAGAAAACACTCTTCCCCGGTGAGATAAAAGGCTGAAGCTTAGTGAAAGTCAGCTTCCACGCAAGTATTATTTCAAATGTATTTGCATTTGCACCCCCAGGCAGGTCAGTGTTGAGGGGTTAAAGCGCGGTTCCTCCACTGCGGGGTGCGTGTGGTCCCTGCCAGCTCCAGGGACATTTGGTCCTTCCCGATATACCCAGATGATGATCAGGACAAAAGAGAAACTTTTCCTGGGTTCCTGCATCATCAGTCAAAGTCTAACGCTGACGCCCTGGTACAATAAAGCACAAAGCACTGAAATGTAAGCCGACAAAGCGCAGCCAGTAGGACCGGAGCAGTGTTTTAGTGTATCAAAGCTCAAGCTGAATCCACAGATCTGCTTCTGAACATTACCAACCTTCACATTCGCCCTTTGCTAATGCAGAAGGAAAGCCAACATCTCTCCCATTTCCCTTTCTGCTGGAATCCAGATAGTTCAAAATAACAGCTTTTAATTTGGCCTCTCTCAAAAGCAGGGGCAGGGAGCACTGCGTGACAGCAACCCACCTTGCCTGCCAAAGCCGAGCCGGCTCTAAAGCACTCCCTTTACAGGGCGCTCAAGCAGCAGGGCTGCAGTCTCTCCAGATCACTCCTGCCTCAAGCACGTGAGCCATGGCCCAACGCAACAGGGCTACGGCAAAAGCCGGGCTTGCACAGCTCACCAGGACGTGCTGCAGACCCCACCGACCGGTCCAGAATGAACTACCACACACATCCACCCCAAATCCGCCGTCTGCGCAAAAGCTGAAGCCTGTGCGAGCTGACTCGCTCTTTGCCCAAGAATTACACCTGCAGGCACAGCTATTTCTGGGCCATCAGGAAGGCGATGTCAGTCCTCCACTTGGGGTAGCTCCAGACTGACGCCAGGGAACGGCACAACCGCGCTGTGTGTCTCACACCGCCCCGTGCTGCAGTGCCAGCAGCCAGCACACCAGGACTTACCTGTTGTTATTCTTCAGCTTAATGTGGTCGCTGGTCTCCAGGATCTGCCCATTCCTCAGCCAAGTGATCTGGGGGGGGGGTTCCCCTTGGGCCACGCACGTGAAGATGGCAGTAGTCCCCACAGGCCTGGAAATGGACTGGGGATGCTGCACAAATTCTGCAGGGGCTGCAAGGAGGAAGGAGAAGGAGGGTGAGAAAAGGCACACGACGATCCCACCTTACCCTGGTACAAGAGCTTGGGCTTCAGTAAGCCTCGTCTGCCTGGGAACACGGGATGCTTGGCCAACCCACAGCACAGGCAGCAGATAACTATGGTTTGGCGGTGTGTCTGTAATCAGTGTGATGCTGTGATTTGGTTGCCCATCCTGGCAGTCACAGCTTCACAGAAGGCACCTGAAGCTCAGCTCAGGACTGAGCCGAGGGGAGTCCTGCAGGGTTGTGGCAAACAACATCAAGGTCTAAGCCCCCTCACCTCTCCTTGGTCTCCCACTGAAAGCAACCCCAGTGCTACAAAATATTCCATATCTGAAAAAAGTTACTTAAAAATGCATCCTGCCCATGAGGGGAACAGGCTGGAAGGTCAGCAGTCTCCGGCCATTTGCACATACGTAAAACGGAGAGCGTGCATAACCCTTCCGTGGCACCACGCAGGGTCACCACCCTGGCAGAAACGAGCCCTCTGCTACAGAGGCTTGCAAAAATCAGCACATATTGACAGTGAAAAGAGCGGTGAGGAAGGAAGGCTGCGACGACGTGTGGCAATTACAGTACTTGCGGTTGGGGAGATCTGCTGTTTCATCAGTGGCAGAGCTAGAGCAACGCCCGGGCTTTGCCCAAAGGACACCCTACGGCATTAGCAGACCGCTTGCAAGTGGAATGAAATGTATGGATGTGCATACAGCTGTCTGGCAGGTTGTTCTTTCCCCAGTAAATAGCTGATTTGCTGTGGACTGTCCTGGTAGCAATAGATTGGGGAGCCTTTTTTACCCCAGATCTGCAGGCTGGGACCCTTGGGGTCCTGCCAAGCCTGGCAGAAGACTCCCTCATCCCTGTAACCACAGCTCACCTTGTAATCAAACGTTTTCACCTTTAACAATAACATTTTTAAACGGAAAGTGATTTCCCCCCTTCCAGCAGCTCGACATAGATTTAAAATCATTTATCAGAATAAAACACCTTATCGGCCTACAGAAAGCAGGGCCTGAAAGACACTGCCAAATTGGTGAGTTTATTCAAGCAGTTACGCTTCAAAGGGCAAAGTGATAAATATACCCCACGTTGCTGCTGAAACCTAAAATCAGGTGGAACTGGCGGCAGCCGCAATGAAGACAAACAGACGAGAGGCACAGGCCCGTAATAAATTTACCGACCAGCGTCACATAATGGATGGCTGGCGTTACATTTTCCCCCCCCAAAAAAAGCAAGATTATCCATGGAGACACGCTCAGTGCTATTTGCCGGCATTTTCCAGGCATGGGGTTGGTGGGCTCTGCCACCAGCAGAGATACGGAGATGGCAGAAGGGAGCAAACTGGTCTAGCAAAATGTCTTGAGGTGGGAGCGGCTGTGCAAGAGCAGAAACTTATGGTTCATGGCCAAAAAAAAAACCCCTCAGGGTTTGCTGCAGGAGAGCGGGGTGATAAAGCTCTTCCCCAGCTGCGTGCATGCGAGGGGGGAGCATCGCTACTGCTACAACAGGGCCAAGCCGCAGCCAAAGGTGCTTGTGTCTAAGAGCGAAGCCATGCACGTTCTAAGTCCTGCAAGCAGAAAGCCACAGAAATTTATTGAAGAGCCCATCTACCCCGAAGGAGCCCTCGCCTTCATTTTTAATAATCAAAGGGAAGCGGAGCATGGCAGGTCTGACTTACGTTAGTGGTAGGGGGTGTCCGCCAGCAGAGTTTATTGTCAGGCCACTTCTGTCGGCGCTCGGGTCTGCTAATGAACCTGCAGCAACCTAATGGATACATATTTCCAGAACCTCCTGCTAAACTTCCCCATGCACCAATCGATCCCTTGTCCTTTTCTTTCCCTCCTACATTGTTCCCCCACTAGACTTATAAATTAAAATAAGATTCGGGATGGGTTCAATAAAAGTTGGAGGCATGGATAAACAGGGGGAAAAGCCCCTCATCCCTGCGGTGAATGGTCCCTTTGTGGCATACAGTGAGAGCATTAGAAACTTGATTTTCAAGACTCCCTTAACCTCCCGCCCCCCGCTTTGTGCTGGCACAGTTTTGCAGGAGCAATTATTTTGCAAGTGGCTGTGCACCTCCCTGCTTTCATCTGGGCTCACGAGTTGCACCCGCGGTACTCGCAGGTGCAAACCCACGATGCCAAGGGAGGGCACAGCCACCTTCCAGCTCCTTGCTGCAGCTTCATTAAAGACCCCGCCGCTTGGCTCTTTGCCTCTGCCTCCCCCTGGCTTCCCCGAATCTCAAACCTGCCATTTGTTCCCGCAGAAACGAAGTTTAAATATGGAAAGAAGCACCCGGCGTAACCCTTCTGGAATTGCCGGCGCTCCTTATCCTCCCTTATTAGCCCGTGTCAAGAGGGAGTAATTGGAGCGGTGTCGCGTGTGACTTGGGGGTAACGAACGTGCAGCTGCAGCCGCTGGCTCGGCGCCAGCGATGCTATTCAGGACCGTGGCCCCTCGGGTTCCTTGGGTCCCTGCTCCCCTCCGCCGTCCCTCCTCTCTGCTGCCGCGCTAAACACAACCAGAGCAAAACCTCGGCCCCTGTTTAACTTGCTTAAACTCTCCGGGGAGCAGGCGGCCACTCCTTCAAATGGCTCCCACCTCCGCTGCGCAGAGCTGTCCCTGCTCAGTGGCATCCCTTGCTGCAGGACACGGGATGCCTTCCGCTGTTCCTGCTCCTCCTGCTTTTCTCCACGCGTTGCTCGGTCCCATTCAGGTCTCACCCTACCCCTTTTGGTGCAGAAGGAACAGCAGCGTGGAGCTGTAGAGCAAAAGGGCCCAGGCTACAGCAGAAACCCATGGAGTTAAAAGGCTCCTTGTCCCCATCACCAGCTTCCGACAGCAGCAGAGAAAGGACATGGTCCAGGTGCCACCACGATCTTAACACAGGGACAGATACTGCTGCAAGGAGATGCCTCTCTGCTACCCCGGACCAGGGTGTGCCCAACCCGGGCGTTCGTGCCACGGGGCAAATGGCTCCTTTTCTGGACAGAGAACGTCTGCTCTGCTCCTCCCAGGTCCTCTCCCTGCCCTTTCGAATGATTTCAACAGGAACCGAGAGTTTACCACCTCTGGCCCTGGGCTAGCAGGAAAGGAGCAGAAGCCAAGCCCGGCCTTCAGCCAAGCCCCCCCCCCCATCATTCATAATTAATAGAGCATCTTGTCGGTGCTCATCTCGCCCTGGACGGAGGCGCAGAGCCTCTCCCCCCTCCCCACTACCTGCCAAAAAGGCTACCACAGGCGGTGAGAGGAAGCGTTTCTCAGCCCTCCGTGCAGACCTTAACGAAGATATTAACGAAGATCACTCTTAAGAGCAGAGGATTCAAACCTGGCAAGGAGGAGCAGGCAGGATCGAGCCCTGGCTTGTGAAGTATGAAGAAACCAGAGCGTTGATTATTCAGGACTTAATGGGAGGGAGGGGATCATGCAGTTTTAATGAATATTTAAAGGCGTGACATTGGTATCAAAAAGCAATAATGCTTAATGACACCCCCAGAATCATTAACGAAGTGCTTCAATAGCTTTTACTGTGCTCAACAAACTGTGATAGCATGAAGATGCACTGTAACAGCGGGTTGTGACGGGAGGCCCGGACGGGCTCCATCTCTTTTGGGACATCTCATCTCAGCAGTGCCCGGCCACCAGTGCGTCCCCCGAGCTAACGGGGAGCTCTGCTGCCCTGGCCATGAGTTTGCGGCGTGGTGCTCATTGCAGCGCCTGAGAGCTCACCGAGCAGGGCTGTCCAGGATCGGGGAGCGCTTGCTCCCCAATCCTTGCTCCTTGCTCCTCAGTATGAAGCCGTTATTAATTCTCAAGTAGCCAGGGTGGCAGTGTGAGGGAGGGAGGCTGGGGTGAGGAGGAGGAAGAATAACATAGAAACAACAAAACCTCATCAATTAGGCTACCAGAATCTACAATAAGGGTATAAAGCAGAAGACAGGTCAACGGGGAAGTCAGTCAAGCACAGCATCAGATGACAGGAGATTTAAGACAAAGAACTGCTGCCCGCTTGGCTTCTCTCTATTGACTACAGAGGATGCCCAGATGCTTACGTAAGTAACTTAAAATAGTTAAGCTGTCGAGCTGGTGGGATTGCTAGGACCAAAGATGGAACCCATGACCGTGTCCCCTGGGAAACAGGCAGAGACCACACAAGGAGGCTGTCGTGGAGACTGTCCCTCAGCCCTCGGTGGGTATCACGAACTTCTTGTCCCAGCAAGGTGCAGGCTGGAGCTCCGCAGCAGTGGGACGTGTTCCCACATCGCCTACAGGCATGATCCTGGGAGGATGCTCCGGAGGGCTCAGGCAGCCCAGCTCACCCCAGCATCACGATGGATGAGATCCCAGTGCCCACCTCTCCCTGCGTGGTGGCTGTTCTTGAGAAGGAAAACGGGGGCAGGACAGGGACTGCTCCATGAGGCACACCGACCCATGCAGCAGGTACTGAAGCTGGTTTTGCAGCATGAATTTAGGGCTAAACTCAAGGGCAAACGAAGTACTGCAGAGCCAAGCCTAAACCACAGCAACTGCAATACATCTGCTGATGAATTCAACCCTGCAGCCAAGGCTTGCGATGCCAGCGAGCAAGAACGATGGAAGAAACATCAGGAAACGCAGCGGTGGCCGGATCTGCTGGACCACGGAGCGCTGCCTGGTTCTGCCGGCAGAAAGCAAGGCGAACAAGGCAGTCATTGTCAGCAGAGCCTTCAAAAACATGTCCTTAAGATGGGCACTCATTTATGAGATGGGATCTCATTTTTCTGCATAGCTTTCAGGAGGAAATGAAGCGTGGAGTGGAGAACACTGGTGACCATCTGGCCATTCACAGCCCATCAGTTTGTTATGACACCAAACACATAATAAAGCACAAAAGATTGCACAGGAGGTAGAGAGAAAGCGCTTTGATATATTTTTTTTTTCCTTGCCACCGAAGCCTGCTCTTCCCTTGCACCACACGCACGCACACCCTCCGTTTCAGCCGGCGATGCATTCGGCCCGTCGACAACTCCCCCCGTGAGACTTTCATTCGCAGCCCGGCACAAAGCAATATTCAAATGGCTGTGCTGGGATCTGAAGAGAAAATGGAAACTTTCTTGTGTGAGAACCTTACAAAAGAGATCAAAGGAGCCTAAATGGCCAGGGGAGGGCAGGGAGGGAGGGAGCGGGGGATTGACGCCTTCTCCTCTGAAGGGAGGAGGAATTCCCAGGAAGATAATAAGACGGCGTTAGATGATCTGAAGGAGAGCCTGCAACATAAAAGGACATTACTGCTGGAGCAAGAGCAGAGCCCTGCACCAGGGAGTCTCTGCCCACACAGCTGCCGGGACGGGGAGGAGGACCACCGCTGGCAGCAGGAGGGTGGACCTGGTCTCGGTCCCAGCCTCCCGCTAACTCCCTGCCTTACAACAGGAAGCATTGCCCTTTCTCCCCTGGTTTCCCACCTATAAAACCTGCCTCCTTCAAAAGACGAGGGGCAAGTTAATTTGTGCCTCCAGGCACTTCAAGGGCCCCCGCATAAAGGCAGCAAGTACCTGGCCTGGCGTGCTTTGAGGACGCCGTATTGTCCTAGCCCTGTGCTAACTTCCTCTCCAGCCAGGCTTTTGATAGCCCGCTCTTTGCTTTTATTCTCTTTACGGATGTAATTTGCATCACTGACATCTTGACAAAGATAAAACCCACAGCCTCCCATGTCAGTCATTATCGGTGTTTTCTTCCCAGACAAACCTGAACAGCACTCATTTGTACCTCTCAGCTGGAAAATTCAGGCAAAATGAGATTCAGAGGAAGGAAAAGCGGCTTCCAGAGGGAGGGTGAGCAAACCTGAGATGAGTCCAGCTGCCTGGCCAGCGTCTGCTATTGGCTTCCCTGGGGAATGCTAGCCCCCCAGAAAAACCCAAGAAGCATCTTACGGATGGGCAACGTGGGCTGGGATGCTGGACGCTGCAGCTCATGTCTAAGGGCTACACCAAAGCCACGCTTCTCCATACCACTGCCAACTTCTCTGCTAACGCTGAACACAGGAGCACCCCCCTTCCACAGCGAGGCCGGGCTCCAATGGCCCTGTGATTACCATTTTAGGGACAAATTCTCATCTTGGTTCCCCAGGTGAAAATCCACAGTCAATCGACCCCAGAGGAACTCCAGCACCGGACCAGCTGCTCAGGAGCTGATGTTCAAATCTCCAAAGAGACTGAAAACTGCCGATCTGTAGCAATGAGGAGTCGTGCTGCCTTTCCCCTTCCCATCCAATTGCTAACAGGAGCAGTCAACAGTATTCAATACCTGCGTTTTTACAACTTCATAGATATTCCAAGACATTTCTTTTGGATCTGCCTGCCTGCCTCCTGTACATCAGCTTTGTGTTTGGGTTTAGTAGACCTCTGCTCCACGCACTATGTGCAGAGCTGTCCCGCTCCAAAGGGTTTGTATCAATACAGCAAGGTTACTCTTAATGCCTGGGTTGGTCTTTCTTAACAAGGGGACTTAGAGGTGAGCCCACCATCAGCCAGCTCTTTGCACTGCTTACCCAGGAATCCAACAGCGAACGAAGCGGCGAGTTTTCACCTCCTGGGGTGTCCGATCAGCACCTGGGACTCGGGAGGCACGAGCAGCACTGTATAAGCACCCTTTCTACATCGCTTCTTGTTGCTCCCAAGGCAAAGGGGAAAAGGGATGCCAGCACCCAGGGATCACGGCCGCTGCACAAGCGGTGCAGAGCCGGATCACCGCCAGCAACTCCCGGGACCTGTCAGGTGAGCATCAGGGCTGGAGCAGGGCACTTTCCCCATCACCAGCATGAAAGGTTCAATTAGCTCGCTCCGGCAGGAGGTGTATAATTTTAGATTCAGGATATCATCAGTCAATAGTTAATGAGTGAACTGATGAGAGTGCGAGATGCTTTAAGTGGACTAGCTTGAAGAGGAGGTGAGTGCCTGTAATCAGGGGCGGATTACTGCCATTCAGAGCACGCTGCCAGCTGGGTTTGCCTTCTAAAATACTTGCCTGGCTCCCCTCACCATGGAAACTGGTCGCAAGGAGCATGTCGAGGGGATTTGTTTGGTTTCTTGAGTGCTGATCTCTACTCTGGGCTGAATCACCCTTTACAAGTGGCATTTCAGGACAGTTGCTGCAGGAAAGGGGAGCAACCTGCATCTCCCCCAAAGGGTGCTTTACACAGGCTGTGGCAAGGGGCTCAGATACAGTGTCCACTGCTAAAGAAAACGGTCTCTCTGGCTTTTTGGAAATAGTTTTAGACCTACTGGTGCCATTTCAGTTGGAGAGCAATACCCTGTGAGTGATATCCACTGCAGGAGCAATATCTATCATGCAGAAGGGCCCATGTCCCCATATTGCTAAGGACCATACAGGGGTAAGAGATTAATTTGGCTGATTAATTCAGCCCAGGCTTTCTGCTGAGATGTACAAGTATGATAACAAGTAACAATGGTGTCTGTTAAGGCAAATAAATGCCCATGATGGGGCGGGAAACCATTGCAACCCATGCAGCTGAGGCCTCAGTTGAATATGCCCATGATGGGGCGGGAAACCATTGCAACCCGCGCAGCTGAGGCCTCAGTTGAACGACACCTTCTTGCCGCTCATCTGCGTGAGACACAGAGACACCCGCCCACCTGAGAAACCACGTGTCTAGAAAATAAGTCCTTTGACTGATACCATCAGAGAAGCAAAGTCAGCATCTGCCCAACCCATCACATACAGCCTGTGCAGCGGGCACAGCGAAGGGGGCCCCAACGCTCCCCAAGCCCCATGTTTGCTCACCTTGTACAACGAGCCTGCCCTGCGCGGTCCTTCGCACCCGA
Organism: Egretta garzetta; assembly: GCF_000687185.1. Classification (NCBI taxonomy): domain Eukaryota; kingdom Metazoa; phylum Chordata; class Aves; order Pelecaniformes; family Ardeidae; genus Egretta; species Egretta garzetta. The sequence goes on along the minus strand of NW_009260840.1, from coordinate 400,378 downwards.
GTGCCGGGTTTGTTCGCAGCGCACACGTAGATGCCAGAATGCTGCACAGTGAGGTCCGAGATCATGAGATTTCCTGTCCCCAGCACCTGGATCCCCTCCACGCCAATCGGGCGGCCATCTGAAAGAAGGGGAAAAAGGCGAGAGTCACATGCTGGACCTCTGAGTGAGGTTCTCCAGGGCACAGTTCGTGGTGAGGTCCAATCTAAGTACTGATGGAGCGGTGCCACGCTCTGTTACTGGGATTTGCCAAGTCAAGTCAGTGGGTTTTAGCTGATGCTCTTAGCAGAACCGCCTTCTGGAGAAAACCAGGATCCTCAGGTGTTTGCCAAAACCCACACTTTGTGCTGCTTGGAAAACCAAGGTACCATCACAGGAAATGTGAAAGCTTTCAGCCACACGTTCAGATCAAGATGAAGCGCCCAGAATACTTTTCAACAGAATGGTTAAACCAAGTTGAATCATATCAGCTTCTTACATTAGACTGACCAGGAATCCAACCAGATCAACAGCCTGCTCCAGAGATACTTCTGGGAAGGAGAAGACCAGCCAACCTACAGCAGTACTTCCCTGATGAACATTCCCAGCCACCAGCAATTCACGACTTGGGGATTTCCTGAGCCAGAAGTTATGCCTTTTTGCCTGCTAACTCTTGATGGATTTTTGTGGCTTTGGAAACTATGCAAACACTGGACTTCTGATTCCTTAGCTCTTGAACACACAAGGGCCAAGGAGCCAGACTCTGAGCTGGTGGTTAGATCTGCTCAGCTGCTCTGGGAAGGGCAACTGGAAAGGGCTGCCTCCGTCCTGACTTGCTGGGTCTGAGGCAGGCTAGCAGGAGACCAGCGATGTTTCCAAAAAAATCATACCTGGTCTCCAGCACAAGGTCTTCAAAACTGAAGCGCTTAACATGAAATAGTTCAGTATCAGGGAATTCACCTTTTTCCAACAAAGCCTGTTTTCACTGGAAAATTCCCAGCCAGCTCTAATTACAATGTGTTTCATTAGTATCAGGCTATTGCTTTTTATTGTTTCATTGGTTTGTGTTTTAAGACACTGTCTGACAAAGGCAGCTCTAAATCAATCCTAGCATGTGTCAGGGTGTCTGAGCAGAGGGGCAAGGCAGGGGAGCAGTTTTACTGGAGGAGCAGTTAAAGGGAGCACACTTTCATCAGATGGGAAACAGGAATCCAGTCCCATTCTCACCTTTGCTCATGGAGGAGGTTAAAGAACCCACAGAAACGAGAGAAGCAAGAACCAGCCCTGGTGATCTCCCCACCTGACCATCCCACGAGCCTGTGCTCCACAACAGCAGAAGAACCCAAGTCTTGTGCTTCAAAGGTGTGGCTAGTAAAAGGAAAAATTAATCTCAAAAATTCCTCCTGGGAGATCTATTGGTTTGTGCCGTAATCTTGCTGAGGAAATGGAAGAAGTCAAATAAACCCATAACAGTTCTGTAGGAAGCAATGGGTCATAGGGAAGACCTGGGATGCCTTAGCTGCTTTCCACTCCTGTGGGCAACCTCCTGAGAGATGAGAGGCAATGGCTGTTCAACCTGCTTTAAAATTTATCACCATCCATTGGGCAGAACAGCTTCCAGGGACGTTTAGTGCTGAAGGACGTCAGACTCAGGCTGGTTACCAATATTCATGGCATGCCACCACTTCAAGTGGCTGCATCTGGTGTAATCTAGCAACGGGGAACCTTCATGGAAAACACAGAGGGAAAAACAAGTTGCCACAGGGCTGCTGCAGTCGCCCCGAGACACTCCATTATCCCCAAGGATCTCCTTCATAGACTCTGCTGTACAATAACATGGCCCCTGACCGAGACCCAGCTCATGCCTGACCTCGGGCACGCTTCATGCTTCAACACAGACAGGCAGGCAGGGCTAGTCAAAAGTTATCTTGCAATCGTATGCTTGAGATGTAACATCATGTTTTGCATAATAAAGACTATGATGAAGATTTGGGCCATTCATAACCAACAGGTTCTGGAATAGATTGGGAAAGCGCAAAGGCACGCGAGGGACAAATTAACCATCAACCCAGAAACACCACTTTGCAAAGTGCTGCCCAGCAAGCGTTTGGATCCCCACCGAAGGGCACGTCCATCAGCTTGCAAGCCTGGACCAGGCAAGTGAGGAATCCCATTTCAGATTAACAGCAGCATCCTGCTAGGAAACACCAGCAAAACATGGACGGAAAGCTACAAAACGTATCTCCTGCCATGATCTTTATATATTGTTTTTCAGGAAATTTTTAAACTTAAAGGTTTCCTTGCTTCATTAGGCAGGCAATGCCAGACCACTTCATTATTTGCATTGCAAAGAAAAATGCTCAGGTCTTTCAGAGAGAGAAAAACAATGTCATTAAACGATTAAATGATCACATAGCTGGCCAAGCCACTGCAGCAGTAAATGGCTCAGCCATAAAAAGGACAGTAAAACATGACCTGTCCCGCATTTAATGAGCAATAAGAAGGAACCATTCCTTTCAAACATCATTTGAACTGAAGTGTAAAGAGGTCTGAATTAAATTCAAATTGAACTTGATTTCATCTTTTAAATTAGACCTTTTGGAAGTCCATATTTACAATAGGCGTAAAAATCAAATCTCTCTCTCGAGGGAGGGGCGGGATGAGTGAGAGATGCAAAGTGGCCATACCTGGATGCTTCATCACATCATTGCCTTAAGAAATACCACAGAAATGTGACTTGAATGTCAGTAGTTTTACTGTATTATTTATAGCGTGCTATATAATTTAAGCATGCAAAGACCCAGCCTGCAGCAGGTACTCCACACAGTCCAAATACCAGCATCGATACGTCCTCAGCTGCCTCTCTAGCTCCAGCTATTAATTAGAGGTGCGGTGGTCTGAAGAAACGTCTCCTGTCAACCAAGCATCTTTCATTTCCCTGAAGAACAAAGCTCTCCGAGCTCAGAAACCTCGGGGGAGCTGCCATTTGATTCAAAGAGTGTGGCCACCTCTAACAGCCAGCAAAGATCACCGTGCCACATCATCCCATCTGCCTCTTGCTCAGTATCTCCCTTCCAAAGAGCACTGAAAAGGGCTTCCAGAGAAAGATCTCTGCTTTCCCAGCCTGCTCCATCCTCCTTCTTACTTTACGGTGCCTCACTTAACCTGAGCCATCCTGTGATCAGTTAGAAGGTCTTCGGCCAATATCAAGTCCAACTTAGTAACACTAACAACACATATAAATAGTACTGGTTTTATTATAAAAAATCATTACATCCTGGAAGCTCAGCACTTTGCAGAAGTGCTGTGCAGAGGGACTGATGTCTTGCACTTCCTTTGCAAAGGTTGATTCCTATTCCAACCCTGTTTCCCTTACACGGAGACCTGAAGAGCGGCTTGGATCAAGGGTTCCAAACCCTGAAAACCCACCTTCCTGGCATCGTTTGCCATCACCAAGTCACCTCTCCATAGAGAAGGTCTGAAAGACTGCCAAAGCCAACACTGTTGCTCAGTTCCCAAAGCTCTCAGGACCCATGCAGGCTTGAAACTGCTGCTCTTTTCTTATGAAGTCAAAAGCAGAAAATTTGAGGGCTGAAAACAAGCCAGTCTCGGTGGAAATGACAAATTCTCTCTGTCGATCCCTGATTGATGAGGGCAGAAGGGGGAGGTTCAGCTGGTTGTGAAGAGCAGATGGACAACTGACTGATAAAGGAGACCATTCTCCAAATGGGAGATGCTCCCAAAGGATGCCCTGGCTATGGACAAGTAGGGGGCTTCCAGGTTCTCCATTGGGGTGAAGTCTGGATGAAAGATGCCTGAGGTTTGGGAGCCGCATTATTTATTTTTCCGAGGTGTATGTGATGCCTTCTGGAGTCTGTTCTCCGCCTACTAACCAAGTGATTGGCACACCGGCACCAATTACGGAGACCCGTAAAAACGTGCCAGGCGATATGAATATGCAACAACGTGAACGCCTTTCTTTTATAAGTAGCAAGTAGAAAGAAAGTAACAACTTTCTAATGTTGATCATTTAGGTCTTTTGTGAATTCTTTGTATTGTGCCATAGTAGCCTTCCACTTTTTAGACACATGGGTCTCCTGCTCCGGCGGACACTGGGCACTGTGGATTAGCATATTTAGAGTACATTGCAACAGTTGACTATTCAGTATGTGAAGTGGTGAAATTTACTCTATTATTTCTAAACACTTACGGGAACGGTGCTCCTGTCAACCAGTCAGCCATCTATTGCAAGCTTCTGTGTCCAATAAGTTACCAATTAATTGGCTCCTACAATTGTTGTATAGTTTACTTCTTGAATGGCGCTCTCTTTAGTAATTTCCTTCCCATTGTGCGACCCTTTCTGACAACTTCTGTATAACGCTATCAGATAATCACTGTCTTTTCTCTCTCGCCTCACTTTTCTACATCTCTCTAAATAGTTTATTATTCTGCCTTGGTACCTTTTATGGAGGCCAGCTCAGTGGCCTGTCAGTTAAAGGGTAAGGATACATTAAAATCGTCATTCATTCAAAAGGCTTTGCAGTAAGTGCCCAGGATATTCATTTGTGCACACATACAGGTCCAAGCCTGAAGTGCGTAGCTCTGAAAGGAAAAGCCCTATCTTCCCTGAACAAACCCTTAATGATTTTACATTTCTCTCAGAGCCTGCTCTCTAATGAATGTTGACATTTCATGCACGGCGAGACACAGGAATTCTGTTTGTGGTCAGGGGCTACAACATATTCCCAAGGAAATTAAATTCAAAATTGATTGTGTGACACTCAAAAACCGGTCCAGAATTTGAATTATTTCCTTCAAGCAAAATATAGCTGCCTTTCCCGCTGAAAACCGGCCAGGTTTTAGCAAAGCCAAAGCAAAAAGTGCAGATGTTGTTTATGGCTTGCTTGCCCCTGCACCAGAAAGCTGTAAAAGCAAAATTGTTCTTCTGCTCCTTTCTGATGGAAGAAATGCCACAACATCAAAACTGTGAGCAAAGGGGTTCAGAGAGACACTCCAAAGCGGCAGCACGCCCTGTGCAAAGAGCCGGCGTAGTGGCAATGCCACGACTCTTCTTTCTTTTGACCCAGCAAGAAAGATGTTCACGTATAACTGACTTTTGGTTTTGTTTGAATTAAGTCAGGCCTATTGCTAAATGACCTGCAACTCTCTAAGACTTTGTGGCCATGGATTTTATTTTTATTTCTGGAAGTGGATGAAAATGGTATTTTTTCCAAGTTGAGCAAGTTAACTGGTTATTGAAGCTGAACCAGCTCTGTAGAAGGAACCTCTGGAAGGAGACCTCACACCGAGGAAGCCACGTGTACAGAGGACAGATGCTCGAGGACCTCCCCGTCCAGCCTAAACACCTCTCCCTCCTCCTGATCACACAGAAACATGAGAGCGCTTCTGAAACGGCTACAAAGAGATGACAAACCCATCAACTCATCAGAGAGCCCACACGCCACATCGCTGTCGAGATCGGTGTAATACTAACCAAGATCTTGCAATGCTTTGGACAGGAAACATCCCTGCTGAAGGGGAGGGAAAATAATAGGATCTCCTCCTCATTCAGCAGCAATACTCCTGCTACTGCGCTGCAAAGCAGCGTGGAGAGGGCGTTTATTTTTGGCAGAAGGCAATGCTGAGCTCAGGCCATCCAGGCAAACATCACACGAAGCTATTACATCTTCATTATTGCACTGCTCTACAGAGACAAGTGTTTTGAAGAAGGTAATAAGCACTTATAATTAAGGCAATTATAAAGTAGTTTATTATAGTTGAGCGCTAACATAGAGCCGCCTTGTGTCCAAGAGAACCAAAACAGTGATACAGCCTATCTGGGGAATTTTTAAAACAGCATCAATCTGATGGTTATGGCTCTGGAGGAAAAAAAAGCAGTTAGTGGCAGCCACAAGCTGATTTTACAAGCCACCAGAGGATGCAGGCAGGAGGGCAAACATGGAGAAACTGTGCGATTGATGCTGGATAGGTGTCCTCGTCCCCTGGCAGATGGCTCCGGAGTGGGAAGTCGCCCTTCCCACAAGTCGGACCCTGACCGTCGGAGAGCCATGGGGATGAAGTCCCACATCCAGCACAGTGGCACAAGACAGGATTATCCCTGTTTGTGCTTCACAGCCAACGTGGGGGACTTGGGGAGATTAGCATCCCAAAATGACGTGACCTCGCAGACCACAAGGGCTTGGGAAATACTAACTGAACCCAACCCCACAGTGCACACAGGCAGGGTCACAAGCTCCGGAAGGTAAAACAAAAGCCATCAGCTCTTTGCTCAGCACACATTTCTGCAGGGCGATGGAAGCGTCGCTCTGAGCAAAATAGTTTCTGAGCTAGGATCACAAAGTTAGAACCTAGAATAACCCTTGCTTTCAGACTGGGAGAAACACGGCACTTCCCTCCTTCTCGCTCATATGATGCCATCAGACGCTGCCTCTGGTTTCCATGCTGATTAAAAAGAAATATCACGGACCCCAGCAGCAAGCATCTGTTTTTTCAGAGCTTCAGCCACGCCACTTTAAACACTCCCTTCCCCTCAAAATTTTTTTAAAACTCCCTGAACAGGCAGCAAGCTTCTTTCAAGTCTGTTTTACGTGAAAGATGTGTTTGTGTAAGCTTTTGCTTCCCTAGGCCAACAGTGGTGATAATTTTGATGCAGCTGAAGAAGATGCTGTCACTCAAGAAAAGATAAAATTATCACCTTTCACGAAACATCTGCAGGTTTAACCAACCCACTTCTCTAACGGGTGAAAACAGGATCTTGGCAGAGAGAAAAAACAAAAGTGTAGACAGGAGGATAAAAAAGCACTTCAAGCCTACAATTAACTTCAACGGGAAGGGAAAGGGTGAATCACTTGTTGCATAAAATAGTCAGTGGCACCTACCTATTTCCCACGCGACGGCAACGGAGAGGAGGAGGAGGAGAAAATCCCGGTCACCCCCGGGGCTTACCTAGTCGGCTCCAGGAGACGATGGGCCGGGGATTACCCGTTGCGATGCACTCCAACACGGCTGTCTGGTGCACCGTCAGTGTGAGGTTCTCCGGACCGACGAGAATCATGGGGTCCTTGTAAACGGAGGAGCGGGAGCCTGCAAGGACAGCACCATCATTAAAAGGCATCTGATTCTCTCTTGTTTAATGGCAGCACCGAGGGCTTCACGCAGCCTCTACAAATGATGTGGCTGGTGTAATCCTCCATAAATTTGAGATGTACATGGAACAGAAGGAACGCAATGTTTGCCTGACGGTCACGTTGCCTGAATGTATTTTAAGTGTGCGCTGATATTCCCGGGGAAAAGCCAACCGACCCAGCCACAAGCAGCCCTGTTAACACCCAGACACGGGCAGCACAAAGAAGGTACCACGCTGTGAACTGCCCAGAGCACACGTGCAGGGAAAACACGGTACATAGGGAGGACATAAGCTGCAGGACAGCTCATGCAGACAGGAATGCAAATAAATGAAGGAGTTGCTTTATCTTGCAGCATCTCAAGCCATAAAGCAATCCATGCAGTCCACAACGCCTAAATCTGCCTCTCTGGGAGCATCCTCTCTTGCTGCTGGTGTCATTTGCTCCAAAAGCCCTCTCCTGGGACACAAAAGAGTGATGGAGGTGCCAGTCCCTGACTCCTGCTGAGTATCTTTTTTGAGAGAAAACTCAAGGAAAACTCCTCGGATGACTGCAGCCCACAGGGTGGGCATTGCCTGCCTTTTACAGCACCCCTGGCCTGGCCTGCTCCGGTGTAACTGGGTGCCAGGAGAGGATGCTTCCCATCGCTCCGATATAATCGTGATACAATGATTGTATTGAATGGAGTACTGCGTCCAGCTCTGGAGCCCTCAGCACAAGAAGGACTTGGAGCGGGGCCAGAGGAGGGCCACAAAAATGATCCGAGGGCTGGAGCACCTCTCCTATGAGGACAGGCTGAGGGAGTTGGGCTTGTTCAGCCTGGAGAAGAGAAGGCTGCGGGGAGACCTGATTACGGCCTTTCAGTACATAAAAGGGGCCTATAGGGAAGATGGGGAAAATCTTTTTAGTAGGGCCAGCTGTGTCAGGACAAGGGGTAATGGTTTTAAACTAAACCAGGGTAGGTTTAGACTAGATATAAAGAAGAAATTCTTTACAATGAGGGTGGTGAAACACTGGAACAGGTTGCCCAGAGAGGTAGTGGAGGCCCCATCCCTGGAAACATTCCAGGCCAGGTTGGACGGGGCTCTGAGCAACCTGATCTGGTTAGCGGTGTCCCTGTTCACTGCAGGGGGGTTGGACTAGATGACCTCTAGAGGTCCCTTCCAACCCAAACCATTCTATAATTCTATGATTCTATGATTGCTCGCGACGCAATCGCTAATTGTTTATTTGCACTACAGTAGCACCAAGTGGCAGCAACCAAGAATGAAACCCATAGCACGAGAAGAGGCACAGACCTGTAATAAAATACAGCCCTAGCGCAGGGACTCTGGAAACCAGGCAGGCACAGGGTAAGCAAAAGAAACCACATTTCACCAGACACGAGGAGACTGCGGGACAAAAACATCATCCTGTGTCAGGGACACCCCAGCTGAACCTCTATCTCCCAAATCCCCCAAAAGTCCCTCATTTTGGGGCCAAAAGCTCCCTTCAGCCTTCACTCCCATTTGTTGGGAGCGGGAAAGGAGGAAAAGAAAGAGATATTCTCGGTTCTCCCTAAGTAAATAGGAACACTGATAATCCCTGCGTTAGCCTTCTCCCCATTTCCGACGAGAGCCGGGTTATGCTCTAGAAATGCTGAGGTCAAGCAGTGCTTAAGGAATTTCAACAATCTGACAGCTGCTGCTGGCAAAAATGCTCTGTACACCTGTGGAGAGAAATACTTGGGCTGGTCGTGTCCCCCCCACCCCGAGCAGGAGAGGGGCACGGGGAGGGCTGGGGAGCTGAGCTCTGCCACGGGCTGGGCTTTGCTGTAGAGACTACCCCATGTTGCCTCCTGCACAGGGACTTCCCCACGTCCAAAAAACTTGTTAAAGAGAAGCGATCCACCAAAAACTATCTGCAAGGGCTTTTCTCCAAGAAAAAAAAAAAAAATTCTTTCCTTCCCAGGCTTTTTAGCATTACCCTTTCACAGCAGCTCAGGGGCTGAAGCAGGGTGTTAGCAGGGGGATTTCGCAGTGGTCCAAGGGCAAGCACAGATCAGAGCGGCTCGTTTGTTAATCGCTCCTACAGGGGCTAAATGGGGAGCGATAAAGCGACTCAGAGGTTGTGTCTAAATGGGCAAAATCCAAGAAAAATCACCGTGTCAGTGTGACTTAAGAGCTGACTTTCTCACTAAACGCATTTCACTGCACGCCATAAAATGCAGATTTTTTGATGAGAACCAGAATGCACAATAAATTCATATGACTGGCTGGTTAACCCCAAGAGATCTGAAAAACAATACCTTCCCCCTCAGTACCTCGGAGTGCCTTTAAACCCCATGTAGATTTATTGTTCTAAATCACAATACTAAATGTTCACGCTTAGAATAATACGGTATTATCATCGGATTGTATAGCAATTTCAATATTTCAAAACACAAGAGAAATGAAATGAATTGTCCAAGGTCACCCAAGAATATCAGTAAACGGGAGCTGAGACCAAAGCAGAATTTATAAAACATTCTATTCTGACAATAAAATATATATATATTAAAAAGTCACACTCTGATTTATACTGAGTCCTAAACAGACAGTCAGGTTTTCGGGTGTGGGCTCAGCTCCCTGAGTTTGGCCAAACCCTGTCCAGCTCTGGAAGCGGCATTTCCACCACCATTCACCTTCTCCTGCAGAGGCCACGTAATGGTCCCGTAGCTTTGCTGCTGAGCTCGACGCCCACGGCAGTGCCCGCTCCGGGGCCAGAAGGGACGGTGACCCAGCAGGGACATGGTGGTCAGATGCCAGCACCATGCAAAGGGGCTGACCATCGAGGAGGAGATTTCCTTCTCCAACTAGAAAAGCTCTTTGATGCAGGGTCAGGAAGGAAGGAGTGACAAAAGAAGGGACTCATGGCAGGCAAGCGCTGCTGGAGCACAGCAAGGTCCAGGGCAACGCGGGGGGGATCTGTTTTGAAAGGGAAAAAGGCTCTAATGATGCACATGGTGCCCAGGGACCCTGCCAGCAGCTATCGCGGCGAGGATGGGGAGGTCCCCGGCACCGCCAGGAGTGACAGGCACTCTAGCAGGGATGGGAGCATCGCCGGCATGGGCTGTTAGATCTTGATCAAAAGGACAGCAGCCAAGAGAGCGGCAGCTCGTGCTGAAAAGGTGTCAGCGCAGAGAGGCAGGCAGCCCCTCGGGAGCATCTCCGCTAAGCAGGCACTTGAAAATAATCAATCAGTAGGGCTAGAAGACATATCTGTGCCGCTCGCTGCCGGCAGCCCTGCCACCGCTGCTGGCGAGAGGAAGGGAAGTGCTGCGAGCAGGCTCCTTCATCCCCCGCAGGCAGCCATCCTCCTCCTCTCCTCCAGCTGGGCTGTGGCAGTGTCCTGCAGGGCAGCGGCTGAAGTTGCTGCCCCATTGAGAGGAGAGGGAACCCTCCTGCCACGAGGCAGAGCAGAGAACACCATTCCCGTTACCCCTCTATACAAGAGGGAGGCTACGGAAAGATTTGCAAGATGACTGCTTACCCCATCGTGCCCAATAACATGTGCACAACAGCACCCACGTTAGTTCAGTATTTACTGATACAACACCCGGGCCAGTGAAGCAACATTCCCATGCTACCTCTGCCGGCACCCCATAGCCTCTGCTGGTGTGCCAAAGCCTGGGGTTAAAGCCTGGTCCTGCTCTAACTGATACTTGCCTGCTCTTAGAATCACAGAATCATAGAATCACTTTGGTTGGAAAAGACCTTTAAGATCATCGAGTCCAACCTTTAGCCCAACCCTGCCATCCCACCACTAAACCATGTCCCTAAGAGCAAACACCACTGAGCATAAACCTGTTTCCCTGAGGTTTAACCCAGTGCAAGGGGTTGTTCCATGGGCTGCCAGCATGTCAAACATCCTGTTACGGCAGCTCTGCTGACACGCAGTCGCTGAAGCATGGCCCAAGCCCTTCAACAGACACTTACACACGGTGCCCGTATTCATCATCCCACTGCTTTAAGGAAGACAAAACCCACAAACATTTCACAGACAGGAAACCTGGAAAATATCCATCTGAAATGAGGGATGGTTGGATGAGAACAACTAGCACTTTCTGCCCTGTGAGAAATAATAACTCAGACCAGTAAACTGCCACAAAGAACTTCACCGAGTTGATAATTTACTGGTTTTTTTCCCCTCCACATGGCTACTGTTTGCATAGATCAAGAAAACAGGTAGGTAACAGGCATCAAAAGCTCCCAGGTTTCAGGACCAGTTAGCCTGCTTTCCTCGCCCACCAGAGCTGCTGCACGCAGCATCGCTCTTTCCTCAGCTTCACCCCATTTCACACGTTCTGCTTTTTTACAGTCGGCAGAGGCTGATCTGACATTCGGTACAGGCAGGGGGTCTCCTACTTCAGGAACCACTGGCCCGGCGGCCGTTTTGGAGGCTGAAGGCAGGCTGTGAGATATGGGCAGCCGCTGGCAAGCCTCCAGCCACCGGGCACCAGCAACTGTGTGGGTCTGATGGACAGATGGATCCCAGCTCACGGGGCGGGGGAAGACCCTCTGCTGCAAATGAAAAACACTCACAGAGAAACGCACACCCCAACCAGCCCAGTGCAGAGTTCCCTTGCTGCTTATCTCCAAAACTGTCACCGCCATTTCCCCAGGGAATCGAGGCTGGTCCCCTAACCAAGAGCCACAGATGCAGCGCCACTGCTGTCACAGGGGACCACGGCAGGTGCCCAGCATCCCAGGAGGGTTCTGACCTGCACAGAGTTCTGCATCTCAGAGGCCACCCTGCCAGCAGGACACAGCCACAATTTGCAGGTGACTACTTCTTTGGAACTCTCATCTTCTCTGAAGGTAACCCACCAAGGCTCTGAAGTCCAGCAGAAGCAAGCCATCCTTTTTTCTTACAAGGAGGTTGAGCATATCAAAGGCATTTCTAAGAAGAGGGCACAAAGGTGTCATCCACTCCTGGCTACTTGATCAGGCTGGATTGTACAATTGGACTTAATACTTCCCGTTTCCTTCATACTAGGAGCAGCTACTGAAACATCAAGGGAGACTTCTGAAGCTAAAAGTGTTTTAAATGAAAAAAAACTGACAAACGAAGAAAGCCCAACCAGAAGGTGACAATCTAACATCAGGTTTAGAAATTGGCTGATGAGTTATTGCTCTAAGGAGCTCCAAGAGATCAGCTTGGGTCCCACAGGGACACCTAATGGAGGATGGGCGACGGGCAGGTCAGCAGAGGGTAGCACAGCTACAGAAACGTGGTTGCCGCGTATTTGCACGCTCATCCTTCCTTCACCATGCCCAAGGTCATCACTTCCACGTGACATTTTGTGTGCTTTCACAAACAGGCCAAACTTGTGCACGTGCCAAGTGTGGATGTGGGGTGCTTTGGTTTGCCCTTAGAGCTTCATCCCATCCTACCTCTGGCAGCACAAGACCAAGCGGCAAGTATCTGATTTTGGTCCTTTTTTTTTGGAAAGGAGACCATAAGGCACCATCATTTCTTCAGCTGGAGCTTTCAGATGTGAAAACCTCTCTCTGCCACTGCCTTCAAACGTGGATGGAGAACCAAGCCAAAATTCAGCCTGGGTTGCTCAGGGCTTCTCCTTCTCGCCTTCCAAAGCAAGGTTAGCCCTCTCTGGTTGCAATGCAATGCTAACAGCCTACAGAACATAATTCCCCCATTAGATAAATAATTGATCACCCTGTGTGCTGCAATTACTTCCAGAGTGGGCAGGTCTCATAAGGAAATGATGAATCTTCCACATTTCCAAAAGAATTTATGTAAAGCTGCTGTAACTCATTTTCTCACCGTCCTCCCTCTACGCAGAAACTAGTGCTAATTTACAGGCAAAGAGGCAGATTTATCTGCTATCAAATGGATTGATCTGGCAGGAACTAATAACAATCTGGAACAAGCGAGGCGCGCTGGCTGGACAGAGGGATGCTCCTCAGTGCTGCTGTTAGGATAAAGCTGTCTTAAACTGTCCTGGTCCAGACCAGCACTGGGAAGAAGAAGATGGAAGGACAGTCAGGAGTGCGTTCACTGGTACTAACCTGACACGGTGAGTCTGGCCTCCCGGCTGAACTTCACGTTAGCAATATTGGTAGCAACGCAGTGAAAAATCCCACTGTCTTCTGCCCTCAGCCCCGTAATCTGGAGGACCCCCTTGGGAAGCAGCGTGTACCTGTGGGAAGAGAAAAGGAGAAACAACAACTTGCAAAGCAGGACATGATGTGGAAGCAGGCTGCTCACCCACCCGGGTGAGGCAGGCTGGCTCCCCGCGTCCCGGTGCCAAAACCACCCGAGTGATGCAGTCCCCGCCAGGCTGAGCCCACGCTTATCGCTGCATCAGTTCCTTTATTGTCCCCAGAAATAGCTTTTTTTTTTTTTTTTTTTTTTTGGATATTTGAGCTTCTGGTCCTCTTTGACAGGGGACATGTTCCCTTTCTTTATCTTCTGATGCACCCTTGAGAAAGGATGACTTTTGCTGGCAGGCTACAAAGTAGGTGCTTCTTCCTTAACCTGCAGAAAAGCTTTGGCAGCGTGTTTGCGTGAGAACGCAGCTGAGGTGGGAGTTA
>NW_009260840.1:353514-386650 GCF_000687185.1 Egretta garzetta | reverse complement strand
ACCCGAGGAAGCGTGTGCTCCACGGTCCCAGCTCCAGGACTCACACCCACGTAATCTTAAAACCTCAAATGCGTGGAGAGTCACGTTTAAAATAGGTAGCACGTACGCATACATAAATACATTATATAAATATTTTATATAATTAAAACATAGGTACATTTAAATCACGCATGCATACACACATGTATGTATACATACATTACAGGTTGCTTGGCAACTGTGTGTTTAAATTGGCTGGTAGTAAGTCATTACACCGTGATGAGTTAATAATCCATTTCCGTCTGGAAGATGAAGAATATCTTTTTCCATATCAGCATATGGTTAAGTGCCTATAACCTGCTCCCTGCGCTGGGTTCCACACGCGCAGCTCGGCATCGGTGGCGGCGTGACAGCAATCAGTTTTACACGTCCTGAAGTTGATTGCAATCTCTCTGGGACTTTAAAATGCCCATTGTTTTGGATGAATTATACCACAAGAAGCCTTCATTTTTGTTAACAATCTGCCCACAGCATTAGAAGATTCAATTCCAAAGCTATTATTCTGCCTTCAAAGCCTCCAAGTGCAAGACTCGGCATACAAATTTATATACACTTTATACGCAGAAATGCACCAAGCGTGATTAATGCAGAAATCCAATTCAGTTAGAGAAGCAACCCTCATCACCCTGGCCCGCTGGTGTCAGAGATTAATCTACTGAGCTGACAATAGAAACCTTCCCCAGTAACTTCACTGCGACAAAAAGCCAAATCTGTTCAAAATCAAGACACTGAACATAGGGAAACTACTAGCCCACGTCCTCCTGGGCTTGGGCCGGCTCCCTGCGCTGGATGAGAAGCAGCTTGGTGCTCTCTGGGTTGGAGAAAAGCCTTGGCTCCTCAGTCTTGGGGCTCCTCGGTCTTGGGGCTCCTTGGTCTTGGAGAAAAGAACTGTGGTTCACACTCAAATCCCTGCCACATCCCTGACCATCTCCATCCCTGTGACCCTGTGGACCACCTGAACCCACAGAGCTCAAGTGGAAAGGAGCAATAAAGCATGAAGGACTTCAAGGGAACTTCACTTGTCCTGCAGCATCTCACTGGGATGCACACAAGGTGTCAGGCCCAGTTCTGCACCCCTTATTTCTGCCAATAGCACCTCAGACCACTTGCCCTGCTCTGCCACATCCCTGGTTCAGCACTTGTGTGAGTAAGAAGCCTTCAGAGGAGATCAAGTTTAACAAATCAACCTTGTGCCGGGCTAAAAAAAGCTCAGATGAAAAACGCAAGGAAAAACAAAACCTGACAGTTGCAGTTTTCCATGGCAGGGTTGGGCCTCTTGGGTCCTTCTACTGTAAGTTCACCGCAACGCTGAAAAGGTCAGGCATTGTTCCAGCCCTTGTGTTTTCTCCTGCCTCCAAAGCACCCAACCACGTTCTGCTGCAGAACTGACATTTTTAAGAATAGAGGCTTTCAGGAAAATATTTACAGCTTCCTGGTTTTGCCTATTCCCAACGCACGGACGTCAACTCGCGATTGAGGTGTGCCGCGACCGATTGTCTCCCACCATCGGTTGTGCGGCTGCTGAGCTGCAGCTGGGACTGCCGGAGGCTGCCGGCACGGAGCACGCGTTTCCTGCCACCTGTCCTCTGCTGGGCCCCACCGCCGCTCCGAGGATCAAACCACGATGAGGGACGTTTCCGACGCGAAGGGAGCAGCCTGTCAAACGCAGGAAGTGAGGACGTGCCGTCCCGGGTCTAGGCTGGGGAAGGGGGGCAGCCGGAATTTCTCTAATTTAGGAGGGTTGCATGGGAAGCGGCAGCCCAGGGCACTGTGGGATGCTCTCTGTAGAGCTCCTCCCTGCTGCCACACACAAAGCATCACGAGGGAGTCCCCCTGGGAAGGAACGTCGAGCAGCCACGGTGTATTTCAGCGCTTGCACAAGTTCAGGACCCACGTGGAAGACCCTAAGTCATGGATCTGGCTCAGAAAGAGCTGCACAAAACGGAGCCACAGAGGGATGATGGATGCCAAAGCTACCCCAGCTCTGCTAGGATTGTTTGGGTGGGCTCTTCATGCTGGAAAGTAAACCTGGAGGAGGGCTGATCAGGGAAGGTCAATGCAAGCCCTTGCCCCCCGCAAAATCAGCTAACGGGGTTTATCTAGTTCCCTTGAGAGATGCAGTATTTCTGCACAGTGTTTGGCCAGAAGGAGCCCAGACAACCCACAACATTAACTGAAAGAGCCTTCCATGGCAGAAATGCTGGCCAAGACCCTCAGCCCCGATCAGGTGTGTCCTAGCGCAACTGTGAGAGCAAGAGCAAGCCTGGCCACCTTCTTCCACCTGGAGAAAGGACAGCAGCACGTGGTTTGGACATGTCCTACCTTTCGTTGTCTGTGTTGACTGGCATGCGGTTCTTTTGCCAGAGGATGACGGGCTCAGGCAAGCCATGAATCTGGCACTGGAACCTGGCTACGCCACCTTCCTCCACCACTGCATTCTGAGGGTGGATGTGGAAGTCGGACATCGCTGGAAGACACAAAGAGAGACAAAAATGTTCACGTGTGAAAAGGCATCCATTGCCAACAACTTCATGTGACCTCAGAACAGCCTGATTTCCCTGAGACAGCAAATGGGATTGTAATGCAAGAACAGAAGGCTGGTTTGCAGCCTAACCTCCGGCATGGAGAAACAAGACTAGTGGCAAGTTCTTGCTATCCATCTGCCTCTGCATATGGAACGGATTGATTCAACCAGGACAGGAGATGGTGTTCCATGACCCACATGCTCCACAGCAAGGTCTACTGGGGCAGCAAGATGCACGGGGCATCCACTGCACTGGCCCTTATCGCAGGTCATTCTCAACAACTTCGGGTGGCTTTGGATCCAAGCTCACATCAGGAAAGAGATGTCTACTCTTGCTGCTGCTGCTGCTGTCTTACCTGCTGTAAATATCCTTCTGATGTGTGCGGCTTGACTTGATCAGAAGAGCTCCCAGATACCGCAGTAAAACTTACAGCCCTTGATTTCCATCTCTGTGTGGCATGAGCTCCAGCTCATTGCATACTCTGCCTTCTGGCACCGCAGAAGGAACGGCCGCATCCCTGTGCTGTGGAGCAACAGGCTTCGGTCGGCAGAAAGAGCAGCTGCCAAGAGCTCAGCAGCTCAGCTCACCCAGGCTTTTGGGGTTGGGACCACCCAACAGCGAACGGCAAACCTCAGCGTGCCCACGCAGGATGAATACAGACCAGCCTGCTTCAGCACAGCCACAGCTGTAACCATTATGCGGAAAGGCTCCGGCATGCTGTTAGAGCCACATAAATAATACAGTAATTATTACTATTAATTAATTGGAAGGTGCTGCCTGTTGACTCTGCAATAAACATATTCGAGACTAATAAACATCCCAGTGGTTATTTAGCTCATGATTCATTTATAGTGCCGCATCCGCGGGCAGATCTCTCACATTATCATACAAAATAAACTCCAAGCAAGCCCCCCGCTCTGCCACCCCAGCCCGGTAATACCCCTCTCCCCAGCGAGAAAGCCTTGTCCCCTTTTACATGCGTCAAGTGTAATGAATGTACCTCTGCTAAGGAACAAGCTGCGGATGTGTCAGGGCAGCTTAATCATTCATCTGCAAACTCCAGTTGGGCTCAGGCAGATGGGAGATGGCCATTAGCAATCATACATTAAATATGTGTTGCATTAACCCGCGCTGCTCCCCCAACCGCCGCGCTCAACCCGCTGACTGCAGATTTGTTAAGCTGATCGAGTAACGTGGAGCAAAGCCCCGGCCCCGCATGGCTGTAGGGTTGGGAAGGTTTTTCCAGCTGTGAGGGTGGGATGGACGGCCAGCCCCAGCGATGGGAGCAGGACTGGGAGTTGGCTGTGCGATGCTCCAGCCAGATGGGAACGTGCCAGCACAAGGCAAAAGATCATGCAAAAATCTATTTCCCTTTCCCAAGATGAAAGCTAATGCAAATGTCCTCTTTAGTAAGGGATGGAGCACAATGGTGGAATGGCAATTTACCCAACTCATACACATTTAGCCTTGAAATGAGGCTGCTCGTGGTCCAGAGCACTCAGCCGTAGGGGAAGGAGCCCAAAAGGCTGCTGGGGGTGTGGGGGTACCCCACTGTAGGCGATTCCCCTTCCAAGGATGCTTCAAAAATGGGGAGTCCAGAGATGCCCGTGGCGGGAGAGCTCGAGGGAGCCTGCAGAATATTTCAAGGCTGCCATTCGGAGGTCCAGGCTGGGCGAGCATCTTGCAACCAAAGCTTGTGAACTTCCACCAAGAAATGAATCCAAGAATTAATGAGAATGACACAAAGCTTGTTAATAAAGACAAAAAAAAAAAAAAAGCAGAGATTCAGATGCCTGTGGGAAAATTCCTTTTAAACCTACAGATGCTCAGCGCTGAGGTTTTTCGGTGGCTGACAGGGTTGATAAGAAGAGGGAGGTGTGAATGAGAATAGCCCTGGTACAGACATCGCTCCGCTGGCTACAGAATTCATTGCCGTTCCTTTATTTCAATAATATCACCTCTTATAGGTAAAACTGCAGCAATAACCTCTACTCTTAAAGACACTAGTATTAATATTTATCATGAATAAAACATGTGAAGTTATAAATAATTCAGTTATGAGGATGTTAAGTAAAATATTACTCTTCAATGACCCTATAATGTGGCTTTGAAGCACAGTTTTATGTTAAATGCCTAGGAAACACTGTGACCCTTGCCAAGACCAGCTGGTTTGCAGAAGATGCATTAAAAATTCATGCAGCAAGCTACAAAATGCTATTTTTTTTAACACAGGTTTACGGGTTTATTTACAGTTGCAGAGACAAAAGCTTTTGTAGCATCTCCTGTAAAACAGCAACAAAACTTGAATGCAAGTGATTACCTGGGATGCTGTTTTCAGCCTGGAAATAAATCACTGGGGGTAAGGAGAGGAGAGGGATAGGAGCACGACTGCTTTACAGGGCATTGCTTGGAGGGGCTAAGTCTCTGCTGACCCGCGTGAGATTTTTTATATAGGTCCCAACTGACTGTAACAACCTCAGACAGTGGAGTGCTCGCTCCTGTTGGTGAGTTGTCTTCCAGCAGCAAGTGGCAGGACCTCCCGTTAGCATCTGGGTGTTCTTGTTCCAGCAGCCCTGGAGAAGAGCTGCACGCTGGCCCGGGTGGGGTTGGCCGGCAGCCAGGGAGCTGCATCTCATTTCTATGCTAATGACCATAATCATTTTAAAAATAAATATGTGCAATCACAATATTCACCCGTGAGCGCCTAAGAGGGGAGGCACCCTCTGATCCATCTGCCCACCGTCTCTGTCGTCCAGCAACGCGGCATCTGCATGCCAGCGGAGGGGCTGGTGCTGCCCCGGGCCCCTCGTTACTGCCATCGGACAGGGCGAGTGTCACCCTGTTGCCATTAAACCTCCGTCTGCCATCTCCATGGGTAGCACGGTACCGTCCACACACCCAGCGAGCACAGGGTAGTCAGCAAGCCATAAAATCAACCTAAATCATGGGTGCACTCATTGCTCCGTATTGATGCTCCAAGCCATGGTGTCTCGGTGCTTTTGCTATCACCGCACCTGGATTTTGGCCGCAGAACACACAGGCTGGCACAGGGCAGGAAAGACAAAATGAAATGGGCTCACAGGAGATGGGGAGTGGACCCAGGAGCCCTCCCATGCTGCAGGCACGGGCGCACCTTCTCCCAAAGACGTTGCCCAAGGCTAGAGTCAGGCTGAGCTGTCTACAGCCACACTAACGCATGAGGCAGAGGAGTTATTCTTCATCTCTTCCTCCCCCATATTGTATCATGGATGACCTCAACTAGGATGAGGCTGAGCTGCAGGTGAGGCTCTTCCCTAAAGAGAAACCCATGCTTGGGATCTCCCAGCACCCAACCCTCATCAGGATGCAGTTCCCAAAGGCACGTCCTAAGGACACAGTGCAGGTGAGCAGCAACTCTTATCCTCATCCATATTCACAGACTTGTTCTGGCAAACGAATTTCCTGGGTCTCCCCTAATCAAAGCGCAAATGCTCACTCCATCCTAACAGGCCCCGTGGAAAGGCCAACGGAATAAAAATGAAAATAGGTATCGAGTGAAATTTTCTTTACTCCATGAAAAACTAAATTGAAACCATTAGTGGCCAATCCTTTTTTGCTCAGTACAGCATTAGTGCTAAGCCGGAGATTGACCTAGATTTGATATAGAAAAAGAAAACATTAACTTGGTATGTCAAAGCAAATCCCAGGCCTGTTAGAATCATTAAAACCCAAACATTATTATCAACTGCAGGCACAGGAAGACGACTTGAAAGGTTCAGTGCCAAGCCTGGTGTTAGGAGAGTATTTGGGAAACCCAGCTAGGACTGCAATCACATCCTCTTTTTGCTTTTAAATTACTTAGGGGCAAAGAGATACCTAGGGTTGGCTCTGACGCAAGAGGATGCTGGGGAGGAGCTGAGCATCCCCATGGACACTGATGCCAGGCAGTTCACAAATAACAGCCAACAAGAGAAGACCCTTTCTCCACATTTCGGCCACCAACCTGTTAAACTCAGACATCTTCCAAGGCAGGCACATGGTTAAAATGCCTCGACGTTAACACAGTACAAGGAACAAGAGTTCAATGGGGACATGCCTGGGCTCCCAGATGCTCCTGCCAAGGATGGCAAGCTTCGTTAGCTCCATTACAACTGATGAAGGTGAAGCCTGGAAGGAAAATAGTTTGCCCAGAGTGAGAGAACAAGCCATGGGCAGAGTCAACACCTTCCAAGAGTGGCTCCATCCTGATGCTGGTGACAGCTGCTGATTTTCATACTGAATTTCCCAACTCACTAATAAAACTGAATTTCCCATCGGGTCAGCAGAAGTCAGGACTGTTTTTAAAACACAACAACCACCATGTCAATGAAACCCAGACCTAAACCACTCTCAAATCAGGCTGGCAGCTCCAGCAGAACCAGCCCTTGGTATCTGTGAGATTTATTAAGCCCCCATCCTCCTTGGCACCGCAACTCCTTCCCAAATGCTTTCCCTGCCCCAAAGCAAGCAGAGGGATTACATCTTCTTCCATTCCCTCCTGGAGTCTCCTTCTCTGGAGATATTCAAAGCCCACCTGGATGATATCCTGTGCAACATGCTCTAGGTGAACCTACTTTAGCAGGAGGGTTGGACTAGATGATCTCCCAAGGTCCCTTCCAACCCTTGCGATTCTGTGATTCTGTGACCTGGGAGACCTTCACCACTAAGTTAGCAACCTGCTCAGGAGTATTTCCAAAGAAGTCAGCAGGTGAAGGCTTCACAGCCACAGGTCCCTTATCTGCTCCCCTCCACGCTCTGGAAATGGAGGATTCGCCTGCAAGAAAGAGCCGGCACAAAAGATGGGGGGCGTACAGACACCACAAATCCCAACCGCTCCTCTCTTCCCCCTGCTTTCAAACAGGGATGCTTTCCCAAGTCTTTAAGATAAAGACACTGCACCTTCTTTCTCTACATTAAAAAAAAAAAAAAAAAAAAAAAAAAAAATTTTTTTAAAGAGCAATATGTGACATATTGTGCTTTAAGAAACAAACTAGTTATTACCCTCGGCGCTGGGGAGCCGGCCCTGCGTGTCTAATGATGCCATTGTGCGAGGTTGCCGCTGAACTGCCATGAGCCCAATTTTGAATGCAAGTTGCTTTGTGCATAGTGAAGCGTGAACAACAGCGCCGCCCATTTATCTATTTAATTCTCCAGGAGTAGCAGGAGCGGGGGCCGTCGCTCACATCTAAAGGGAAGAAAAATTGCCTTTCTCTCGGCTTTGGAAAGGGAGGGAAATATTAAAGACCAGCCATGCCTCTCCCAGCAAAGGGGAAAATCCCCTCTGCCCCTGCCCACTAATCATAGGGGTGAAAATCCCAAAAATCTATTGTCCGTGCTGGGCTTCAGATCTCAAAAGAAAGTGGGTTGTAAGACTCAGGAGAGTTTGAAGCAAGGAAGACGTCTTGGAGGAATGTAACTCATTTAAGAGGAACCAAAATACCTGGTGAGATGAGAGAGGGAGGAAGCCCCATCTCGCTCCGTGCTGGGCACATCAGAGGGAAAGATAGCACACTTTTTCTTTGCAATATTTGCAAACAAATGCTTATTCCTCTTTTGCTTTGGCTGTCATTTTCTCCCCGGGGTGTTGATACGACGGCTCAGAGCAGGGATTGAGGATGGTCCAGGCTCCCCACCCTCTCTGCATTTTGCATCCTCGTGTCTCCGTTGTTCTCACACTCAATCAAAGCAGAGCGAAACAATTTAAACAAGATCGAGAAGACACCCCATCAGACGGACTTCTCTGCGTGAGGAACAAAGTCTCCACCTGGCCTGGCTTTTCCCCCCCCTGCCCTAAGCCCCGGGGATGGGGATGAAAGGGAGAGAACCAAGCTAATGCCTCGCAGTGGGACACAGCAGCTGCCCACGGGAGGGAACAAGCAACAGATATTTTACAAGAGGGGGGGGAAAAGAATCTACTGGCTCAAGTCCACCAGGAGGCAAATTGCTGCCTGATCTGGGACTGTGGCTTCTCAATTTTTTTTTTGCCTAACGCATGAAATGACTGCGAGCCAAATCCGGCTCAGGTCACCTCCCCGCCACACTGCAATGAGTCCAGCACCGATGGGCTCTACCGCCCCGTGATTTACTGTTTGTTTTGGTGCTGTGAGAAGCAAGTGGAAAAAAGCAGAGTGCCCTACGGGGGCTGCTTCTGCGTAGGGATGATAAATATCCTCCGAAGATAATGAGCACATCCCCACTGCATGCAGACCGCGGGAGGAACAGGGTCAGGGGGAACGTGCTCAGGGGTCCCTGGTTGCTCTACAAGCAAAGGACCAGGGCTGGAAGGAGAACAGGTCGTTCCTGCAAAGGTCCACCTAGGGACTTTATCGCGGCACCTGGAAAAACCTTCAAATGCCTGTGCTGCAGCTCCACTCCTCTTCCTCAGGCTCCCTTGAACGCATTCCCCATCACCAGCACACCCTGGCCTCTCCTACACAATCACATGCACCTCCAAGCTGGTCTCCCAGTCCCAAAGAAGGTTTAGTAGATTTATGGCATTGATTATAGCTTGCTTATTGGAAAAATAACTACACTACCATCAGTTGTTGACACAGGGGTACTCTCCCGTGAATGGGAAAGTACATGCATGGAAATAAAGAGGGGCCATACAACCCAAGGGCTGTTTTAAACTGAAGTATCTCGCAATTTCTACACAGCTCACAAAGCGCTATCCCTCTAGAGAGAGAGTGCACCCACACTGTCCCAGTACAGCATCCCCACCACCCAACACCCCACCATCTCAACTTGGGAGGGCAGAGAGTGCCAGGGGACACCCCTGAAAGCAGCCGGCCTTCATCATACTCTGCCTCATGCAGCGGCACTGCCCAAATGCTGCCTGCTCAGACCCAAGACCTCCTGCCACGTGGCTGCAGCCAGAAATCATCCCAGCCTGGAAATAAGGAGCAGCGCGTCCCGGTGCATCAGCACAAACGCCCTCTCCGTAGCCCAGCGAGCGATCAGGGCTGTCCGAGCATCCTCCAACCTTTCCTATAAACGTGTCAGTCATTGTACAGAGATGGGCACGGGGGACATCAAGTGACACCCATGGTCACAACTCAAATCCAACATCATCCCTTGACTATCAATGGCAACGCTCTACCCACGAGGCGATGCTGCTCCTTATAAATCACTTCAAAAGACGCATCTTGGCAATCCCACGGATCAAATTTCTCACTTCCCTCCGCGTTCGGAGCATGCAGCAGCATCTCATCCCCATTACCTGCTACGGAGAGCAGCGCGGCAGATAGCCCAAGGTGGTTATTCGTCTTCCAGCACCCTCTTGTTTTGCAGGGGAATCGACTAATAAACAGCCCCTTTAGCGCTCTCAAATTGGTTTCAGGGAGAGAAGAAGTTTCTGGCAGAGAGGGAGGCATCACTGGGAGAGACCTTTATCAGGGAGTGCTATTGCAGTAATTTTTCAAGACGAAATTGCTCTCTGGCTCATGACAGCATTTAGTGTATCCTGAGGCGACCATTTGTGAAGCCAAACCTGTGGTCCTGCCGCCCCGCTGCTGGAGGGAAGGGGGAGTATTAAATGTCATAAACTACTCTTAATTTGCTTGGGTGGACTGCATATGGGGCTGGGGATTCTGCAGAGAGGGAGGAGGTTATCCGTCATCATTACAGCGCTCCGGCACCACCCGTGACGCTGGCTGGGCAACACTGGCTGCTGTCACACCTGCCCAGTGGCACCAGTCACCACGAAGGGCTCCTGCGTTCCCGTGGGGTGGCTTCTTAGGAAACCCCAGCATCACACGAGGCTCCCCCCACCCCAAAGCAGGGCTCCCCTCCAACGTCGCAAGAAGATGCTCCCTCCTGTTGCATCCACAGCTCACCCTGCTTCGGGCAAAGCCTTCTTCAGGACCTTGCCACCTCCCAGGCTTTCCTCTGAAGCACACATTTGCTCTTTGCAAAATACCTATGATTTATCCCACTCAAGTGTCTCTGCAGACCCCTGAAATAATGAGAAAATGAAGGGCAAGCTGGCCCGCAAGCCTCCAGGAGAGGCTGGCTCGGCGAGGGCAAAGCAAAGCGTGCAGCACCCTGCCAGCAGGCAGCTCGCTCCTGCCAGATTCCCATCCGGAGCTCCTCGTGTTTTTCCTACTCCGACACACACAATTAAGACAAATTACATAGTTACCATTTTGATTTGTTGCACAATAACAGTGTTTGCCATCCCTCTCCCAAATATTGATGGAGATGGTACAAGAGGAAGCTCCCGCACAGCCGCTTTTGGCCCTGGACCACTCTGTTTGCAGCCAACTGCTTCTGATATCGAGCGCAGACGAGCAATCCTGCTTTTTATCGGCTCGGAGGGGCAACAAGCACAAAGCGTTATCCTGCTCCGCCGCAGCCCTTGCAACACCTCTGGGTGGAAATATCCCCGCTCCGACCTCCCGGTCTGCAAAGCCAGCAGCCACCCCTGTTTTTTCCCCCGCTCGGCAACGAGCACGTGCTTCGTTTTGGCATCTCTGGAGGCGACGTTGGAATCCAGAAAGGTGAGGGAAAGGAAGCTTTTCATCATGACTGCCCACGGAAATGCCATCAGCCCCGCTTTCAGACAGGGAGCTGTCCTGATTTACAGGCTAATGAATTTTAAATGAGATGCATTTTTTAATTTTTTGTTGTCAGCCCCCATTTTTCTGCTAGCAATCATTCCAATAATAGCTTTAAATTTTCAGCATCTGTTTTTACCAGCTCTCTTGTAATTAGTTTACTAATGTATTTCCCCGCGCCTTTGTTATTTTCAGCGAATTACTTCATTCCCAGCTATCAGAGATAGTGCACTTCAGTCTATAAGGAGTTTGGCCTTTGTTCCCTCGTGGTTATTCACATGGGGGAAGATGGCTCAGTGAATGACAAGCCTTTCTATCACCACACATTCTCCATTTAATGTCTTTATACTGGCTCATTAATTACCACAGAAAACTCCTTTCTGAATGGAACCTGTGATTTATAGAAGACTTGGGCAAGGTGCCATTTCTATCGGGCCGACAGCGGCCAGCACCAGCGCCGGCAATTCGCTCCTCATTTTCCCTTCTGCTGCAGCGGGGTCAGCTCCGCCGCAGTGGGAGTTTTGCCTGGGCAAGGGCACTCAGCAAGTGCTCAGTGCCGCCGAGCCGTGGCCGTCATGCTGCTCCCGCACGGCTGGGATGGCCAAGTCCATCGAAAACTGAGGTGCAGCCCATCCTGTAGCGTGGTGCCTGGGGTACAGACTGATCCACTGCCTTGGGCAGCGGCTGGATGAGTGCCTGGAGGAGGCGGGATTGCCTCCAAGATGATGCCCTGCATCTCTTTATCAAATCTGGTGGTCCAAGGTGTTGCGGTGCATGCAACGAAGCATCTCTCTCTTAGCACTCGGCAAAAACCCAAGGACAGGGCGGAACGAGAGCCAGGCTTTCACTAACGGGGTGGGCAGTCCATTACGATGACTCTGCGGTACCTAGAGGCACCTCTCTGCAGCGCCCTGTTTGACAGCACGGGCTGGAGGGCGGCTTTGAGTCCCAGCTCTATCCCTCAGACTCTACACCACTACAGACTTGCAAACCTCCCAGCAGCACGGGGTCCGGGCCGGGGGGAAAAGCTGCGCAAAGACACAAGGTAAAGGCTCCCTGTAGACCCAAGGCAGGCAAAGCGCGGGGGAAAATCGGCTGCCCAGCCTTCGGGAGGGACGGACCCGAACAATGCTCTCTCTGTCCGATGGAAATTAACTTTAAATCCTTCAGAACAGTTATGTCTTTCACCACGTCCGTACTCTGTGCCGAGCATGATAAACTGCCCCCTTCTTTATTAAGGAATGAAACAGAGGTGGGAACGGTGCACACGTTGACCAAGGAAGTTATTCAATACAGAAAAACCCAGAAGCACTGCTCTAATGCTCCTTTCTCTTTGTTTTAATGATGAATTTCACTCGAATGCAGGTGATTTTCCAAAATGCCAAGCACTCCTCCGCTCCCATCCCTTGGCAATGAGCACGGCCACTGTGTTACGGTGTTACCCGATCCAGATTGAAGGCGGTAATATCAAAGATGTAAAAAAGGACTGAACTGCTGTGATGGTGAGAAAATCCAGCTTCCTCCAAGGTCTGCTTTTCCTCCTAGCAGCGGCTAAGCCGTTAGCTGTCATCTCATCCCTGTGGCTGGGTTACATATATAAATTCCTGTTCGCTCCTTGGCAATAGCAACAGCTTCCTGTTTTGCTGGCAGCGATCCAGGGGAAATTCAAGCTGAATTACAGCCATTCTTCAGAAAATAGGCCAAATCCACGAAAGCGGGACACATGACCGCAGACGTAGAGCTGCGTCCTTTTTCTATTTATTTCACGGCGAGAAGCCCCGTTGGCTGAAAATAGCTTATCTCTGGAAGTCCCCCCTTTCCGTTCGCGGCTGCCGCTCCTGGCTGCTAGCCAAACTATTACCACCTCAAAGAGAAAGTTCGGAGCTCCGGCGTATCAGCCCCACTGTACAGGACGCGTGGTTTGATGTTTTCACCGATTTCTCTCTGGGAGCTCGGAGGAGATGAGGGATTGTATTTCTGTGCGTGAGCCAGAGAATGCTGAAGTCTTTTCCTGCGCCTCTGCTGGGATGGTTGTACTTGGGTTGCACCCCAGCATCGCCTGTCAGCGTATACACAGCAGCATGTGTATACGTGCATGTATGTGCATGCATGACACAGCCCGGGCGGTAACACAGGCTGGACCCTGTCCCTCCAGTCACCCATTCCCACGACGAGGTGAGAGCTTGCATTTCATGCTGGGTCCCTGTGAAGCAGTCACTCCACCCGAAAGCACCTCTGCACCCGCAGCGAGTCCTCTCGCCTCCCTGCGTACCCTACAGCACCCTAAATACGACCGGGAGACACATCGCCCTCCCAAAGCACGCCGACAAACACCAGTAAGGACACAGGAGAACAGTTAGGAAGGATGGGGAGAATGGTCACATAGAAGAAGAAAGCGATGGCAGAATTACAAACCACAAATCTCACCATCTTCATCTTCCTTGCTATCACCGGACCATCGCCAAACCGGAGGAGCACGGATGCATTCCAGAAAACACAGCTCCCCAGGGAGGACTGGCTTCTGGTTGATAAGAAGTGGGGAGGCTTATCTCCCAAACTCGCAGCGACACCTCACCCCGGGCCCAGTTTATCAAATTGAACTCATTACCTTTGAGGACTCATTGAAAAGAGGTGGCAGGAGAAGAGTGGAGGGGGAAGGAGGCAACGCTCCCACCGCCCTGCTGTGCCGCTCCCGGCTCAGCCCCTCCTCACCGGCACGCGCTGAGCAGCGGTGGGGGCTGGTGGGACACCACCGCCCGTGAGACCACCACCAGCACCAGAATGGCCCAGGGTGTCACGTCAAGGAAGAAAGCCGACAGAAAGAGGAGATGCACTGATTTACCACGAGGCTGCCACATGGGTCTGCGGTTTATGCCACGCAGGGCTGCGCTCGCCAGGTGTGTTTGCTGCATATACGATGGTTTACAACAGCAGGTTTCTATATGGTAGAGAGAGAACCTCACCGTGCCTACGGGAGAGCGCTGTACTGGGGACCTGCCATCACCCAAACCCTGTGCTGTGTCACAGCCACATACAGCATTTTACATGTGCATCTGTTACTGGCAAGGAGAAATAACCAATTCCTTTCCACGGGAAATTTTTAAAACGAGCGGCCAAGCAAAGCAAAATTTCAGCTTTGAACACTTTGCTAAGGTATTCAGATATATACTTCACATATTCATTTCTTTGTGCTTTTTTATCACAGATTAGACAAACACCGGTAACCTCAGCGTCTCTTCTCAAAGGCCTTTGGTGCTGTTTCTTGGAACGGGATAGGACAAGAAGCCCTGGGTACCACGAGGCTCGGGCGGCGAGGCTCGGGAAGCCTTTGAAGAGTGTAATTCCCAGGGGTGCTCCCAGACGGGGTAACTATTAGCTTGTGGGGCAACAAGGAGGGACTCTATCGATTTGCTGGGAGGAGGAGACATGGGAAGAGCCTGTGTTATTTTCTACTGTGGAATTTGCAAATATTTTACCCAAAATATTTACCCAGGACACACAAACACATGAAAAAGCACAAAGGTGGCTGGTCAGGGCGGGCTGGCTGCCTGACTCCCCGAGCACTGGTCCCTTCTGCCTAGGGGACACAGATTCTCCTGCGGGCTTGTGGCGACCATCAGATAAACCCTCTGTGGATGTGCCAAGTCCCTAGGCCCTCCATTGCTCCACACCCACACTTCCAAACAAACCCTAGCAGCAAAATTCTGTGTCATGGACAAGAGGAGACCTTGGTAAGAAACCCAGCGCCCAGCCTGGAGAAGGGCTCAGCACCCGCAGCTCCTACCAAAGGAAAGAGAGCTGGAAGAAAGGCTGGACACTCCATGCAATCCAAATTTAAATATCAATATTTGCCTCCAAAGGCTCTCAGTGATGGGAGAGCTGCACTAACCAGCAACTGCCCAGCTTCAAGGCTGAGGAGGGATGTGGCCACATCCCTTCTGCGAAGGCTCCCTGGCTTTGCTGGCTGGGTGCACCCGCAGGAGAGGACAATCTCGCCCCGCACACCTGGGACGACTCCTCCATCCCCATCCCTGCTCATGCACTTGCTGTCCCCATTTGCTTCTCAGACGCATTTCCCATCCAGATGCCAGGGTTAACAACTTAGGAGCCACCTAAGCTCCCTGTCGTCACGAAATTTCATTTTAATTCGGGTTTGTTAAGGGTTTGGGTCTGCATGAGTGTGCAGACCTGCCTGGGTTGGAGCGATGCTAAACGTCAAGGAACGGCGGCGTTGCAAAAGCAAGGCGGGTTTTAGAGAGCAGGTAGAGGTCAAACGCTGCGCCCAAACGCTGGGGTTGCAGGGGGGTATTTTTTACTGACTTTGAGCTCTGAACTTGAGCTTTGCCCCAGTGTTTGCAGCACACTGGGGAAATCAGAGCCAAAGCCCCTAAGCCTGATCTTCAGGGCACCTTTGCAGGGATGTTCAGCCCCTCCTGCACTGTGCCAAAGCCCCTAAGCCTGATCTTCAGGGCACCTCTGCAGGGATGTTCAGCCCCTCCTGCACTGAGCCTGGGGAATTAGTCCTCTCTCTCCTGAAACGTGCATCTTCATCAGCAAAAAACATGTGCACCCCAAAACAGGCGCCTCTCTAGTTTTAACATAAGAGATGAAAACTCATCGTAGCAAATGTATCATTTGCTGTTAAAGACCTGAAAAAACTGCTGGGACACCCGAACTATGCAAAACAGCGATTAAATCTATCTTAACAAAACCTTGTGGCACATAATGGCTCCCCAGGAGACCCACTATGATACCCTAATAACTTGTTTATGCAACCAAATTGTCCAGGAAGAGATTTCATGTGGGTTTGCATGCAGACGGGGCTGCGCACCCCACGTGCACATTCAGGTGTGGAAAAAAAGATGGGAAATAGCAAAGTCCGTAAGATACGGGCATGGGACAAGGCAGAGGCACCTACATGGAAAACATCGCCAGCAGCTTCACAGCCCTCCCCACCATGAAATGAAATAAATAAATAGAGAGCTCCAGGAATTAGCTGTGAGGGTGACAGTGCTGAAGGAAAATAAAAGCAGAAGCGGGGGGGGGGGAAAGGAAAAAATATCCAGCCCGGCTCGCTTTTGTGTTCTTACACAATGGGGCACGTCAGCCCCGGAGCCTCCGCAAGCCATCACCCGCCATCTGGCACCGTCCTGGACCGCTAATGGGAGGCCCTGGTGCCCCAGCTGACTCCCAGAGCCACGGGGGAAATCAAGCTGACGAGCTCCCCACATTAAGCCGTCTAAATTAATGCAGATGCGTGGCCCGCTCGCAAGAAATTTGGCTGGTGAACGGCGGCAAAGAGAGCGGCGCGAGCCAGCTGCAGCGTGCCACAAACCCCGCGTCGGCCCGGAGTTACAGCCCAGCCACCGTATCGAGCTGGGCCAGGGCGGACACGAGCCGACCTTGCTCATTTGCAAGACGGATTGTTGGGGAGGGGGGGCTGGAAGCGCGGCCCTTTTCACCCAGCGCTTGCAGCTCGACTGCGAGATGCACGACGCTGGCCAGATGCAAATTCTGCAGCAGCGGGGACAGCCCAGATTAGCACTGCCTGCCCGATACGTCGCTCTCAAAACCAGCCTCATTAACTAATGGTCCTGTGATGCCACATTGAAGCAGATCGCCTAGGAAATTACTGTGGATGGGGTATAGGCAGGGAAGGGGATGAGGATGTCGGTACGAGCTCTCAGGGCCAGGTTTGATGGCAGCACCAGCAGCAGCCCTGCTGATTTTGGCAGGGTGGACCCCAGAGGACTCATTGCCCCAAAGGAACATTTCCTGCCATGAATATCTGATTTCCCTAAGCACTATGGTACAGAATAAGGGTGCCAGAGCCTGGCACCGAATCACAAGGTAAAATTCAATGCTGTCCTGGTGAAGCAAAGGGCTGGCTGAGCACCTTGTTGAGGGCACGAGGTCCAGCTCCAGCTCCTTCCCTTGCCAGCTGCTGCATGAGGAGCAAGAAGAGAACAAGCCACAGGGGATTTCGGATGCACAACACTCCCAAGGCATGGGAACATCTTGGAGAGCCCATCTCCAGCCCATGGGGGACACGCAATCCCAACCCCCTCCCCTGCCCCTAACATGGCAGCGGGCTTTGGGGCCAGTACAGAGACCTGTGCCTCCAAAAGCTCCCAGGGTGCTACCCTGGGGATGTCTGGGTATGCTGATGGGTATCTAATGCTGTTTCTGTGGCATAAGATGCAGGTTCAGAGCTCTCTGAAGGGACTCGGCTCTGGCTGGAGCATGCAAAAAGATCTGCCCCCTCTACCCTGGGCACAAACAGAAAAGTCAGCCTTCAGGCTTCTCCTCTCCATCACCCGTTTCGGAGAACCGATAGGGATCCAGCTCTGCTGCGGCCCAAGCCAGGGATCAGAGGGAGTGGGGTTAATTCAGAGGTGGCCAAAGAAGAGCCTGGGAAGACCAAAGGAACATGGCAGGCGCCCAGCTCAGCAGAGGGCTCTCACCGCTGTGGTTTCGCTATGGCACATGTCACGGGGCGAGCAGCGCTGCCTGCCTGCAGTCGGTCCCCCCCACACTGCCCTGCACCCCAACACGACAGAGGCAAAAGATGCCCTCATTGCCTTTTGCATGCCTTTGCCACGGCTGTAAGCAGCAGCCTGCTTCTCGCCGGTGCTCCAAAACAGCCATCTACCTCCCTAGGACGAACTCAACCAGCAGAGACCTCCGGGGCATCGCTGCGACAAACCTCAGGTCAAACAAACCCCAAATCCTTAACAATGGAGGCACATTTCAGCATCCCAAGGTAGAGCTGCTGTTGCACAGTCCAGGGAACCTCTCGGGTTGGCAGTGATGCCTTGCAACAAGCAGGTATTTGGGGATCCATCACTGCCGCCGACAGCTGAGCTCCTGCTTACAGCACCGAGGGTAAACCCAGACCCTTTCTAATGACTTTGGATTCATAACCTATTCCCACAGATGGAAAATGTTATTCCCAAATGCACAGCGACCCACACAGCAGCAGCTTGAGTGATGACTGTCTCTGCTCTGTGGAGCTGCTATCATTTGCAGGGAGGCAGAAACACCCCCGTTTTACCTAAAGGGGAGGGTGGTAGCATATGGTAAGCGTAGGTTACACTCAGCCCCAGGAGCAATGCTGTAGCTCCTACACAGCTCATGCCACCTCCAAATCATGTTCCACGTCTGTAATGTCCCACCAGAAAAGAAGCAGAATTCTTGCTGGGGTGGGAGAATGGGAGGAAACCTCTCAACGCAATTAATTTGCCTCCAATTCCAAGCTAGTTGAAATAATCTGTTGGTAAACACAAAACACCATTGGGATAACAGCTGAGCAGAGGCTTATATTAAACAAGCATCTTCAGATAAAAATATCACTCATCTAAAAGGCATCACCATTCATTCATGCTCAATAAAACACAAAATGGTTACAGATAGAACTGATGGAAAAGGAGAGAAATGGAAGTAAAGGTAAAGCTGCCAGGCAGGAAACAGCACAAGAAATGAAAAAAAAAAAAAAAACCCCAACCCAAAAAAACCCCACAAAACAACACCATGAAGAAAAAAAAAAACAACCCCAAAAAAACCCCACAAAACAACACCATGAAAGGGTTGATTTAGCATTCTGCTTTAGGAGACATTTCAAAAGAAGGTTTTAACATCTGATAAAACTTCACTGCTGGTTGCCACGCTGCCTGATGGAAGCACAGAAGGGGACTAATAGCCCTGGCATACGACATGATAAAACAGTTTAAGCTGCATAGCTTTACTTGGACTTGCTACTTTTAAGGATGCTTTATGATTCACTGCTATCCTTCATTGTCTTATCAACAACCCCTGAGCACGCACAGGCTCTCATCCACCCACCAGGCAGGTAGTTGCCCCTACGGCTGGGTTTTTCCAGCCTGCAGATTGCCACAGCTGAGTATCAGTACTTGGCTGCATTGCTGCACGTAACTGCAAGGGGCTGAGAGCAGGACTGCCCAGGCTGGTGGCTCCGGTCTTCTCGTCTCACATGTGGCTCCATCGGGGCTCTCCAGTGCCCATAACGGGGCCCATTCGAATCCCCGCATCCGTCCGACCGGCTGGATGCTGCTGACTCGACATTCATGAGTGACACAGGGGCTCAGTTTCCAATATACTTCTGCTTTATAGATGATTTCCCAATCTAATAAAGAGGCAAAACATTATCTGTCATCTTCTCTTATTTCCCAAGAAACAATAAGGCTGGAAACATCTTTCTGCTTCACTAAGAGAACTTTTATAACCCACTTCCCCGACAGCCCCTGAGCAAGGCCCCTTTTCCCAACAAGAAGCCTGGGATAAGCAGGGAAAGGAGCGGCGCGATCTGTATTCATAGCTCGTCCCAGCTCAGGTGGTGGCGTGAAACGTCGGAGTCACACTTGGATGCAGGCTGCAAAAATACTCCCCTTCGCCGGCTGCCCAGGGATTGTTCTTGCCAGTCAATGCATGCAGAAGGCTTTATTGGACACAGGACAGCAGAAGCCCTACTGCCAAGATTTAAAAGCTATCTATCTGGCCACTCCAGGAAAAAAAATAAAGGCAATTAAAAAAAATAAAGGCAACTAAGATAGGGTTTGTCGTCTGGTTTGAGTCCTATTTTGGGGTTTTTTTTGCAATGGTCTGGTACCAGCTTGTCTTTCCCGGTGGCCATCCTGCCAATAATTGATTTTACGTTAGGGGAAGAGGCAAAAACCAGGCAAATTTGGCCATGGGATGGACATGTCTGCCTGCACCTCCCTCTGTACAACCACAGGTCTCGGCGGCAGCCTGCAGCTGCACTGCCACGCTGGCACCGCTGCCAGGACAGACTTCTCCGGTTACTGGACAGACTGCATGACAGCAGGAACAGCGCTTTTTGGACCCATACCTTGGCATTTCCAGGACTGCCAAACTGGTATAGGGGCAAAACAGTTGAGACTGCAGAGCAGGGTTATAGATACCTGGAGGCAGAAGATGACAGCAAGTTTTGCAAAAAGCATACAGTCATCAGTGCAATTTCCAAGCTGTATTTCCAGCTGGAAGGAGGAAGAAGCCGCAGAAAACAGGCTGTCTGCAAGCAATAACCTTTCTTGATCTTCCCTGCGATGCTGCCCCCGACACAGAGTAATGCTTTATAAATGATCCCTCCCCACGTGGGGGACAAGCCCAGCGGGGCTAGCGAGACGGGGCACAAACCCACCGACTCCCGTCACAGCTCTGGGGCTGGACAGGGAAAGGACAGGGTTGGCCAAAGCAGATAATTACTGGGGAGCCCTAATTAGGAGGATGGAGAGGAAGAACACGGAAGAGGAAAAAAATATCCAAAGCAATACGGCTTAATGACCCTGGAGGAGCCTTCCCCGGCGGTACGCTACTGCTTCCGTGCACACATGGGTAGATTTTAAGACTGTTTCTAAATCCAGGAAACCCCTCCTGGCCACGAGCACAGAGTTAGGAGGGGAAATAAAGGGGGAAGAAAGCTACTGAGGAGGAGTACAAGGGCAGGAAACTTGTTTTTTTAAAAAAAATCACATAAATCAAGCCAGGGAAAAGACTTCATGCCCCAGAAACCCAAGACCAGGTTACTCATACGTTCAATCACAAACTCCAGGAAGGAGAGGTTTTTCCTTTCCTTCTGTAAAATGCTTTTTTTTTTTTATGTCAGGGATGGTTTTAATTAGCAAGCCCAAAGCTTGTGAGCAGCTCTGGGAGCTGAGAAGCCTGCCCCGTTAATGGTCGCAGAGAAAGCTGAGTGCCCCAGCAGGATTTGTCCCGGCTCCTGGGGACAGCTCATCCCCCCGGCTCCACACCGGAGAGCAGGCAGGAAAATGGAGCACGGGGTAGGTGTCCACACCATGGGGGGCAGTCAGGCTTCCAAAGGCCCCCACCATTTCTTGGCAGCCCCACACTCCGCAGCAAGCTCCAGCTACGGCTCTGAGCAACACCAGCCCTTTCCTCCCCGCTTCTGAACAGTTGGAGAGGTCAACCCAAAGACCCCTAATGCGCATTTCACCCAGCGCTGCTTCAGGCTAGAGCCTACCACATGTGCCTGAATATTGATAAACCTCCAAAAGCAAATACCCGATTACAGGTCCAACTGGGCGCACCTCGCCTGCCGAAAGGTCCAAGCCACTTGTAGGGTACATGTGATGCCTGCACATTTTGTGCTTGGCCTGGACCACAAGTTTGCTCAGATCCTGGCTTGGGACACAGCAAACAGCTGGGGAAAAGCTCCTTTTGGAGGTAACGTTACCCTTTCCCTATAATCCTTTAGCCTAACCCATGATAATAACCGCTCGTTAAAGCAGAGTCTTGTTTAGAAGAGCGCACACCACCTCCTTCTACATTAAAATAGCAACCTGACCTCAATAAAGCATAAAACAATTAACTTACTAATTAGTCAACAAATAACTGTTTCACCCAAGTAGATATTAAGTTGTTAGGAAATCTATTAGCATTTCCACTGTAATTTCATGCTTTGCTGATGATGAATAAAACAAGGTTGAATGGGACCTATTCACGTCTCCAGCACAATGCCCAGTAGCTATAAGATAGCTAGTGGGAAACTTCCTCAAAAAAGCCAAATACAGGACCAGAACCACCGGCTGAACGGTGTCACCGACACCACAGCCGCACCGAAACCCAGCAGGGATGGTGTGCGGGGCCAAAAGGAAGAGCAAGGGCTGAGAAGCTGCTAGGAAGGAAGCAAGCTCTTCCCACGTTCACACATGCAAATGGATCAGGCCAAAAAAACCCCAACCTTTTTCTCAAATCATTGTTTTAAATTCCCCCAGCCAGCTCCACCATGGGCAATAGAAATCTTACTAAAAAAAGCTAGGTTTTGGACATATCTCCATGTGCTGTGGTCAACAAGCAAGGCCGTCAAAAGCCACCAAGCCATATGCATCCCCTCTCCACTCCCTTCCAGAAAAACCAAGTACTCCTCAAGCACAAGCCAGAGATCAACTGCATGAAGACCCCTGATGTCGAGCACACTGCTACCAGCCCTTCCACTTAATGTGAGCAAGTGTTAACGTGTCTGTGCTGGTCCCAAGGATGAAGACTGGGGTCTCCAAGGTGACATCCATTTACAAGATCCTCTTCCCATGTCAGGACGTGCTTCTTGGCTGCATTCCGAAGATGCACCAGGGGAGATTTGAGGGTCTTCCAGCCCTGCCTGCCTTCTCACCTGCCCTGGCTGTGAAGTCTCGGAGCACAGGCCAGATGGGACCCCATCACTGGAAGGGACAAGGACACAGCCCCCTCAGAAGGTAAGGCTATGCATCAGATGAGGACACACATGTTCAAAGATGTTCAGAGTCAGTGATGACAACACCTAAGGCCAGAAAGAAGGGGCAAAGCACATAAGCTGCTCTTTAACAAGACGTACCAGAACTGCCTTAGGTCTGTGGTCTCCTTCCTACCTATGGATGAAAACCAGCTAGAAAATGAGTGTGAAATTTGGATCAAACACAGTGAATCACCAGGTGCTCTGGACTGCCAGCCAGGCCAGGCACCGTCTGTCCGCCGGGGGTATGTTCAGCACTCACACTGGTTTCACAGCCGTTTGCTGGGGACGGCAAGGAGGCTCTACACTCAAGCTGTTCGATTCACACCAAAGCACAGGGATTATCAAGCTCCATGGTAGGGGCCTCGTAGGAAAAAAAATGAGTCTCAGTGCTTGGATCAGCAAAACATTCTGCATCCAGGTCTCCCCATCCAGGCAAGGGCTGCGGTTCGGTTGCATTTTACCAGCACTTTATTCACCCCCAAACCAGCATCTTGCTTAGCATCACCTTGTGATTCCCGGAGAGCTTCTCGGAGACCTTGCAGCACACCACATCCAGCCAGACACAGGGCGACACATCCAACTGCCTGCAGAATGCCCAGTCCCCTCCCCATAACATACACCCATGAAACACGGCCCCTGCCTTCCTTTCATGCTAACATACGCTGGCTTCGGAAAAAAAAAAATTTGCATGTTAGAACAATTAGATGTGAAACATTACATGCCTTATCTCAGTGATATTACATAATTGGATTTGCGGCATATACAGATAATGAAAGCCAGAGCTTCCAGCAGCCAGAAATACAAATCAGACGCTGGATTTTCTGCAGTTAAAGTTTGGAATATTTTAAGAGGCCCCAGCAAATACGTTGTTTATATTAAGAAATCGAATCATGTTATTAGGCCCTCCGTTTATCTAGTAAAATCTTTAAAAAGCTCATAAACTCGTTACTTTATTAGTTCAGACTTATTATATGTATTTGAAGCAATACTCAGAGGTATTGTTAAGCTACTGCAGGCAAGGGTTACAGGTCTCATGTATTTTCCTTTTGGTAGTACCAGATGTGTCAGAGGCAGAGGCTGTGCCGGGGGCTGGTTGGGAAGCTCACTGCTCAGAGCAAGCCCAAGCAAACCTCTGTGCGTTACTGTCCACCGGAGACCTGCGGCACATTCAGCGCACGGGCAGCATTGCTTTTTCCATGGATAATAACTCTTCACCTGCCTGCCCACTCCTCCAACCCGTCATCCCCCGGGAGGAGAGGCCACCTGAGAGCTGTCTGTGCAAACGCAGCTGTAATCCTGCTCCAGAGGTAATGACGCCTGGACTTCTTGCACTAATTAACCCAAACAAGTTCCTGCTCTGCATCACCGGAGCACCCACGGAGAGTGTGCAGGACCCTAGTGCAACATGCGTATCGGGGAATCATTTACAGAGCTGCTCTCGCAGCAATTCATCTCCATCATCCTCGCGGATCCAGAAGATTTATGCAAATAGCTTAATGTCTTAATTTACATATTTGATGAATATGCATTGTCGCGCCCATAGAAGTGACAGCAAACATCCTAATTACCAGCACGCAAGCCTGATGGGGCTGCAGGATGGAAGGAGCTCGCGAAGCAGAGCTGTGCCGTGTTTCTGCTGGCTTTGGCTGGGTTACGCCGAACGCCGTTCCACGGACCGCCCCCCATCTCATCGCCCAGCTCCTCCAGCACCTCCTGACGCGCACTGTGCACTGGGGCCCTCGGCTTTCGTAGGGGCAGGTCAAGGAGCATCTGATCCCAGAAGCCTCCCAGTATTGCCAACACATGTGCTTTGATCTCCAGCCTCACAGCGCCTGGTGTTCCTCCCCGACCCTGCTTGCGGGGATCTGCAGGAGGATCTCGGCTTAGATTGGAATAAACAAACCCATCCCCGGTGGCTACAGAGAAAAGCCTTGATGGGTGACCCCAAAGCATCCTCAAGGCCCAGAGTGCAAAGTCACAGACCACCAAAACGAGGGAGATTTTATCTCCTCCTTTGGCAATCTTGTCATTTTTAACCAGCTCTCCTGATTTTTGGGGGTTGGATCTGATTCTGGAAAGCTTAAGGCCATCCAGAGCAGGACATGTGAACACAGGGCACTGAGCCCTGTTACCAGCCTCCAACACGAGCACCCCCAGCAAGCCAAAATCACGCTCAAGAGTCCCCAAGAGACATGCAGGACCCTGTTATATCATTTTAGGCAGCACAGCTTTTAACCGCTGCCCAAGCCCACAGGCAGTGCTCCACACCACCATCTCGGCAGCACTAAAGATTGTGCCCCTGGCACACAACCCGCACACCGAATTTGGCAGGCTGCGGGGTGAAAGGCATCGGCGACGTGGCTTTTCCCCCCGCTGCCTCCTGCATCCCTCTGCTTTCCCTGGGCTCTGTCCTCCCGGAGCAGCTGTGCACCAGGTGAGCCGGCCGGCGGGGAGGCTGGGCAAGGGGCTCACAGCCCCCCGTGACCCTGCGGCTCCTCTCCCCCCTCCCCGCTGCCTGCCTGCCTTTGAAGCCCGGCTAATGACAAAAATGACATCCTGCTCCCTCCACCTCCCCCTGCCCGCTAACGGGGGCCCCTCGCCTGACCTTAAGGTGCGACAGCTCCTCGGGTTCAAAGCAGAGAGGGGGTGCTCGGAGCTGAGCGCCAGCTGGCTACGGCGGGGCTGCCTTCGGTGGGGAGCTGGTGGGGGGACGAAGGGACCGTGGCGAGGAGCCCTCCATTGCCCCGCGCTTCGGCTCTCCCTGGCCAAGAGGAAACCAGCCATTTCACAGCCCCAGGGGCGACAGCTCTAATGGATGTTGCAAACCACCACCATGTTTTTCCTTGCACTGCAGCCCTGGAAGACTCGGGAGAAGGCTGCTTTTCTCTGGCTCCTGTTTGCCAGCTGAAATCTTAGCAGATTCAGTCACTACTTTGGGAGTTTTTACCTGGAAATCAAGCCCTTTCCAAGCAATAAGCCACCACAGCTCCCTATGCCACCGGAGTCTAAATACTTTATAAGGTCTAATTATCGATGCAATAACAATTAATATTAATATTGATGCAATATTGATGCCCTGCAGACAGGGCACTGATTGCTCCCCAGCAGTGTTTCGAAGAGGCGTATCGGATGAGAGCTAGCTCTCTATTTGACATATCATTAAATCAGGTTCCCCTTACCTGCTCCTAGGCTCAAACACTGGCAAACGCAGACGAGACGATTTCTTAAAGCGTTTATCTCGACCAAAGCCCTCCCAAGCCTTCCAAGCAAACCGGGAAAATATTTTTAATCTCTCCCTCTGCAGTTTAATATCAGCAATCAGTTACCATTGGCTCAGATTTATTTAACGGGATGTACAGCATGAATAAGCAACCGTCTACTATTAGGAGCTGGGGACGCAAAACTCCATCACTGGCGGCTGCAACCATCGTAAAGGCCATTAAGGGAGCTACTCTGCCTAAATGCACATAATCAGCAAATTTATGGCCTGTTTCTTCTGTTCAGTGAGGAATTGGCAGAGGCAACAAAGATGTGTGATGCTGACAGCTTACAGGCAGGGCTAGCGGGCAGGCTCAGAACCCCTGTCTGCCCGAAACCTGCAACAGTTTGGCGTCTAAATGTGCCACGTATCTCACGACCGCTCCACCGTACACATACACAAAGCTGCCCGCTTCAATTTAATTGATTCCCCCAAGGGCTTTGGTATGGGTTTTATAGTGCATAACTAATACTGATAAGCAGGCGTGATAAGGTAGTGTTATTACCCAACTAATGGGTCACTTCATCCACAAATACTTTCTAATTTAATTGAAAACAGGAAAATGAGCTGCGAGCAGTCAAAACCTCCAGTATCATCCGCACCAGCAGTCCTGGAGGATTTTTTGCTCTCCCCTTCCCACCTTCAGTAGCTGGGGAACCCCAGCAGATGTCACAAAACCATGTTTTGTGGCTACGGATTCACAGTTGAAGACCTCTGGAATCAATTCAGCCATGCAGCGAGGAAGTGCAGCTCCCAGGAACTTCAAAGAGAATTGCATCCATCACTTTCAGCAGGGCTGAACTGGCCTTTGCTTATACCTACCTCCCTAGGTCTGCCCTGGAAAGGAAATTCCTCAAATAACTTTCACGTGCTTAACCCTTCGGAAACGGTAGGCATTAATAAAGCCCCTCCTCAGCATCCGCTTGCCTGGCAGAGGTTGGAGGCCATCCGCGTCTGATCGGCAGAGATGTTTGCCGGTCATTAGCAGAAAAACGCACCTCTGCATTTCCATTCTGCTGGAAAAGAGCGTATTTCCAGTCTCTCCCGAGGACATTCCTGAAGAGCACAGCTACCATCACACAAATTGCTTTAACGAGAGCCTGTCCTCCTCTAATAACAGCTACAGGACCAGACAGAAATATCAGATGAACTTCTCAGTTACTGTGGTACTGGAGAAAAACGCAGTGGCTTCTAATTCACAGATACCAAAGTATTTTTTCTCCATTTTCAGCTGGTCTAGTGCTAGCCCTCCTCCTCAGAGATATTTTTGCCCATTCTGACCGACCCTGTGCTTGGTGCCATGGGGTGCTACCACATTGCAATGCTCCAGCTTGGCTCACACTCGGAAATCAGACCAACGCCTATGGTTGGAGCTGAGAATTACTGAAGTCTTAGTGACTACATCTCCCCCTTGTGCCTACAAACTCTGCGAGAGGCCACAAGCCCACGTTCTGCCGCTGTTGAACATCAGAAGTTTTCTTTAACTGGGAGAGACAGACCTGAGAGCAAAGCTGAGCCCAGTCCGGTGGCAGAAGGCAAGGGCTCAACGTGGTCCCAGTACCAGAGCACCACTTGCGAGCGCAACCCTCATAGCCATGGGAAAACACTGGGGTTTGCAAAGCTTTGAAAATAAAACGCTTCCTAGCCCATCCGTGAGTGCATTTCCCTTCATTAGCACTAAGATCAACAATTTAGCAGGAGGCAGCTAGGGGATAGCAAGACCAATCCAAACAGTTTTACTTAAATTCCATCTAAATGAACCCAGTTTTCTGGGCTTTTAGCAATGGAGGGATAATGTATGGCTATTAAAGAGCATGTCAAAGCCCCAGTCACACAGTCTTGGCATTCAGTTAAAGCGAAGGTCACAGATCTGTGCCCTGGGGCCAGGGGAGAAAGGCTCAGAGGAAGAGGAGTGGCCATCTGGTCCCCCACTTATGCAGAGGTCACTGCTTTCTGTCACCCCCCCCTGTGGCCTCTGACTTCTAGGACTCAAAGAGGGGAAAAAAAAAAAAAAAAAAAAAAAAAAAAGCCAGGCATGATGAAAGCGGGGCCCTGATGTGCTGAGACAACTTGCTAAAAGAGCTCTAACTAAAACCAGCCACATACTCTGCGCGGTTAAAGGGACAGCCCTCCCCTGCCCAGCGCCCGCTGCGACGCTGACTCCCGCGTGGGAGCAATTTTTCCACGTGTGGAAAATATCTGGGATGAAATACCGAGCGGGGTAAAAGCCTACGGAGCCATCAGCGCTCCAGCAGCTGTAACGGGGAAGCAGGGAGCCCGGTGTAACACAACACACATGAACACAGCGCTGGGCAGCATGATCGGGAGGGAAAGCGAGGGGAAAAACAGAAGCGCAGGCTGTTTGTGAAGCTCTCTGAAGTGCCAGATACTTGCACATGCCTGAAAATAAGATTGATGCTATTCATGCCCAGCGTGCTTGTTTCCTGCTCGGCACTGGCATGTGCACTGAATCGACTCCGCTAATTGCGCCGCCCGCGTCACGATTTGCAAACTAGATCGCTTAGGAGCCCGGAGAAAATAAATGAGGTGTTTATTAGAAGGAAGGCTGGTTTCATATTCTTCATAAAAGCAAAACAGCTCCGATTCGCAGCGCCGTCTCCAGACTGCCTTTCTAGTTGAGATGTGACTTTGAGCTGCTAGGGCTTTTATTC
The DNA here is from genome assembly GCF_000687185.1 of Egretta garzetta. NCBI lineage: Eukaryota > Metazoa > Chordata > Aves > Pelecaniformes > Ardeidae > Egretta > Egretta garzetta. The sequence continues at coordinate 358,313 of NW_009260840.1, read as the reverse complement.
CTCCGGAGATACTCATTCAGCATTCAAAGCAGAAAGGCATTATAGTAACTCTGCCATTTATTTTCAGGGTAAACAGGTTTCTTGTTCATTAATTACATGGGTCTTCAGATAACACACACAATTTCCAATTACCTGGACTCTGTGCAGTTTGTTCCCTGCATGCCAGAACACTGTAGACTTTTTATCAAGCAATTCTGCCTCATTTTAATCTGTGATTTATCTGAGGGCCCAGCATCGGTGCCTGAAGGGTATTGTTTAAGTAACAATACTGATGTACACATTCCCACATCAAATGTCAAGGGAGAAGAGGGCTGCTCCAGAGGATGCATGGACTCAAAGGAAATCATTAAAAGCCACTGGCCTGCAGAAACTAAATTGTATTTGAAAAGAAAAACTAATAACAGACAGGAAGCTACTGGCAACCAGGCATGGCTTAGGAAAGCGGCTCTGGGGGGAATAGCTCAGTTTCCCCTTACAAACCCTCATCATGGCCCAGTTTTCTTTTTTAGGCAGTGACAGACACAAATTTCAATTCCAGTTCCTACACACAGCCCTGGTGCGTGGATTGGTGCCGTTTGGATTTAATTCTCGTTTTTTCCCAAAGCGCAGCGGCATCACACCAACGTTCCTTGGAGGCAACAACAAACCTGCCAGCACCCGTGGATGGAGCCGGGGTTTCACCAGCCTTCCTCCCTCCCCACCAGCTTTGAAGCCACTGGAAATTAGTGCAGCCCCATCAAAAGCAACAACTCCAATTAAAAGCTGTTGAGAACCTTTCCCACTTTACATCCCAAAAGTGCTCCTGTTAAAGCACACCCTCGAGCAAGCGCGTATAAATCTCGGGGAATGCCACAGTTTTGTGACAATACAAAAAAGAGATGCTCAATATTTGTCGATTCTTCCTATGCTGCTCAGGAAAGAAGTAGTGTTTATTCCTAGGATGCGATCTGCACTGCAATGGACTTAGAAGCTACTTTTAAATTAAGGGAAGGGCACAGCGCTATGTAAAAGGCTTTTAGTGCTATCTAAAAGGCAGGGAGAGTTTTGTCAGAATAATTTTTAAAAGAGCTCATAAAGCAAGATACCATTACCTCATCCCTGCTGCTCAAAAAAAGGTCAACAGATGCTACCAACACGCCAAGGGTGGAGGCCGCTTTCAAAGGTGTTGTGCAGAGAGTCCTCAATCCAGCGGAGCAGTAAAGCACCGACACGATTTACAGCTGAGAGTAATGGCCACCAAGGGTTGACTTTGTGGCCCAGATCCTAGAAACGCTAACGCTTCTGGAGACCGCAAGGCGACGGGCACTACGTCCCTCTGGAAAGCCAAGCTGTGCGTGTTCCTCCAAGAAGGCTGGGTATAAAGGCTAGCAGAGAAAAGAGCTGCTGGGTTTATTTTTCCAGTAGCAGATCACATTCATGAAGTCTGGATGCTATGGAGGTCCTCTGCAAACATGGGGGAGCAGTGCCAGGGATGGGGACCCTGGCACACCGTGGTCCCAGGGTGCTGGCAGGAACCCACGCAGATGCCACTCTCCACGGTCACATCTCTTCAATGACTTCCCAGCCCTGGAGGTACCTGTCCCCTTAGGGGAACAGGGAATTTTAGGGAAGAATTTGGGGCAGGACTACGAGCCCCAGCATCATCAGCTCTTTTCCTCCAGGAAGCCCAACCATTTTGCACATCTCCATGAGCACAGGGCACAAAGCTGTTATTGCTGAGCTCTGGAGCGCTTCCCAAGATAAAGTAGCTACAAAGGTGCTGTTTCCTTAGGAAACCAACACAGAGCAGAGGGAGAAAGGGAGGACGCCCTCCTCATTTGGCACCAAGCGAGGCACCACCGAACTTCAACAGCAGCCAGAACCACAGCTGCTTTCATTTCACTGTCATCGTACTGTATTTTGTTCAAAATCAGACTGTGTTTTACTTTACCAGCCATCGGCTCCAGAGGTCCACGTTCCCAGCTCGCTAATACAATGGTGCCTCCAGCAATTAGGAGTTAGCACACGAGAATCAATTAACACAGCTGACACTGGCTGATCTGGGCCCAATTTGGGAAGCATCCCGCCTAAGAACAGGCAAGTAACAGGCTCAGCCTGGTTGTAAAGGGTCTTCAGCCCACACCTCGGTGCTGTCCTGATGAGGGATGCTTTCCAAGAGCAATCATCACAGGAAAAAATGTCACCTTGCGCCATTACCAACATTTTACGGCGGGCTGCGGGACTCCCCCAGCTGAAGGACTGACACCTCAAACCACTCACACAACTCCCAGCTGCTTCGTTTCCATCTTCCCCAAGGCTGAAGCCATTTCTCTGCTTTAGCTGTCTCCAACATGCTGTCGTGAGCCTGCACTTGCAGCCCGTGTCAAGGTCACCAGCTCTCCATGACCACAGCAGCCTGCCAGTAACCTGGCTGCAAGGTCCCAGGGACACACATTGCTTTTTTAGCACTATGGGACTCCTCTCGGTGATACCATCTCCAGAAAGCAACAGCATCACCAGAAATGCCACCTACAACTCAATAACTGATAGACATAGCTGTACGTAGAGCGGTTGCACTGTGAATTCAAACAGCAGCTCCAAGGTAAGCTGGAAATGCAGCAGATCTCACGGCTCCCCTCTCAAAACAATACAAAATACCAATGCCTTTAGGGAAAAAACACTTCCAGCGTACTTCACAATAAGGAAGGGATAGAGGAATTAGATGCTAATTCATCTGCAAATATAATTAAACTCCGCAACGGTAAGACTTCACTGTTAATTTAGTTGCACGTCCATGTCATATGTGCAACAAATCAGAAACAGGCCTATTAATTTACAACTTTACGTATAATATATTCAGAATGTAGCATAAAACGGCAGGAATACAGGCAGTTCCATCTAAAACTCTGCAGCTGGTAAATTAAATCTATTTGCAGCAAAATAAATTGAAATACATACTGAACTTATTACTGTGTCTAGTTTAATATCTACAAATGGGTTGGATTTCTCCAGGTGAATATTAGCCATATGCAGTGAAAGAAATTTGGCTGTTTCCATCTCTCTGCTCACAATATCGCTCTCATCCTAGAGGGGCTACTTAGCCCCGACTGGCACTGGGGGTTTGGGGTGGATGGTGGGGGTGGAGTTGCCAACACAGAAAAGCTTCAAAATTTGACTGTCCTCCAAATATAAATAGGAATAAATATTGTATTTTCAACACAAGGCAGTGTCTTGTAGTGCCCCGACAAGTTGTCAGACACACAACTGGAAAAACCAAGGTTTTTCGGTGCTTCACGGGAGCATTTAGATGTCTTCACACCCTGGGGACCATCAAACATGCACTCGGGAAGGCCAGGGGTGTCCCGCGGGTTATTACAGCTGAGGCCTTAGGACACAATTCAGGCTTGAGCAGAAATTTGAAATACTCATGTAAAATGTTTTTTTCCACCCAAGACAGCCTAGGGGATCCCTTTGCTCCCAAGCCAGCAGACCCAGAGACAGCCAGCAGACTCCGGCAGTCCAGCCGGACCGAACGCCTAACCAAGACACCCAGCCTGAGCTGTGCAATGATCTCCTAACTTTAAGTAAAGAAAATCCGGGCCAGCACATTAGACTGAGCTTGAGCTTAATTTTCAGGAAAAACACCCACCCGCTTTTTTCCACCCCCACCACACTGCTCCTGCCTAACGGGCTTTATTTAAGCGGGACTCACCAACAGCTCTCCCCCCCCCCCGGCCCCCTCCCCGGCCCCCCGGACAATGCTGCGGGGCTGTGCCTGGCCAGACTTGGCCCCAGCGAGGTATTGTTCCCCCGGCCGAGGGGGCTTTGGAAAACAAAGCAAAGCAAAAGAATCCCTGACATGCCTAAAAAAGGAGACTTCATGCCAGAGCTAACCTTTGAAGATTTATTCCCTGCTGCCCTTGTGACCCAATTCAACCTCCATTACTCAGGAATTCCCCAGACAAGCCCCGAAAGGCAGGGATGGAATTTCGGACTTTCTAACTCATTTGTTTGTGCAGGACAGGGTGGTCTGGCAACCCCATCCAGACAGGGAACTCGTGTGCTGGGAGAGGCTTTATATAAATATACATCTGTATTTGTAGGTACTTTAGGTATTATACACAATTATCATGACGATTCCCTCTCCCTCCGCTTAAAATTGCAAATCCCCACCTTGCACAATGTGACTGGATTGCAATGGGCTTTTGTGCGGTTGCTTCCCTCAAGCCTTAGAATTCAACGCCTACTTTTGGGGTTGGAAACTGGGGGGGGAAGAAAGAAAGAAAGAAAAAAAAAAAAGAGGCTTATCTACATTATAAAACTGAAGCATGTTTCTCTTGAGAATATCTCTAGTGGGGTGAGAACTTGGGAAATGCTCATTTGGGACATCTGCTCCAAAACACTTCTTGCAACAAAGCCTTGGGAGGGTTGTGGGGTGAGTGGGGTCCACGATGGGCTGGGCTGGGCAGCAGCCCTTAGTGCAGGGCCACGGGAGATGCCCAGAGAGATGCATCTGCCTGGTAAAAAGTCAGAGAAACCCTAAAGGAAAGATGTAAGAGCCATAAAGTCAGACAGACCCACCCCCAGGAGCGTTATCTCTGCATCACTCTCTGTCTGCAGATAGCTTTCCCAACAGCACCGGAGAGCTGGGGGAAGGAATCCAATTTAACACTAAAAACTTGGAGGAAATAGCTTGGGAAGGAGTCATAAAAATGTCTCATTAGTCCAGCAAGGGATGTGTCCCCACCCCGTGCCAAATGCAAACCAAGCTGGAGCGTGTGTTTATCCCTGATCCAATTCAATCCTCCAAACATCATCTC